>NC_140503.1:75351300-75598800 GCF_964339955.1 Pipistrellus hanaki
GAGAAAGTAAAGATGCTGTGGCAGACACTGGCCACATTGAAATGATTCTTACACCCCTTTTTCCTTATCTCTACCCTATAAGCTATAACTCTAACACTCACTGTCTGCATCTCTGCGTAAAAGGATCACCACCTATGAGCAACAATTATAAAAGGAAATCTACTGTGGGTCTTCTGAGAAAAGTATTTTTTTCCAGATAAAAATAATCAGGCAGGATGGGGGGAGGTTGTGGAGGGCGGGGTTTTTTAGAGGGATGAAGAGCTGAAGAACACAGGCCATATTCTTGCTTCTATGTGTGCTCAGTTGTGATGCCTGGTGCTGCTGCCTCCTTATTGGCACCATGATCTGACAAACTTATAGATGCAAAGCTGTTGTGCTGAGGATTACAAACCAGCAAAATGATCCTTAACAGCATCATTGGCGAACATCAGCAAAGGTCTAATTATGGTTTGTTTGTTTTTATTATGTGAAAGAAATAAATCCTTATTTGTTTATTCGTCTGTCAGGTCTGACAATATGCAAGGTAAAGAGTCTCATTCTTAGAGACTCTTTTAAGATGCTTGTCTATGGGGGTAAATAAGACAGTAACTAGGATATAAGTAGTTGAAGTTTGTAGGAAGGGTGGTTTGCTTTTCTGTGGGAGAGTTAGATACTTGTTTTAAGAAAGGAAACATCTGTGCTAACTTGTAAGCTGAAGGATGGGGAGGAAGTAAGTAGATAACATAGGAAAACAAGATAATGAGTGCTGAGGAAAGGTCTCGGGTAAGACTAAGTGAGGGAGAGTACAGGTAAAAAGATGAGCCTTGCATAGATGAAGAGAAATCTCCCTTCCTCTGGGGGCAGATATAAATTTGGAAAGAGATTTAAAAGGAAAGTGCAGAGGGAAGCTGAGAGAATTGTCTCCTGACTGCTCTGTAATATTCTCCAGGCAGCACCCCCCCCCCCCCTCGCCATTCTGTCCTGCCCAGCCAGCCTGGAGAGTCTCCTCCACCTGCCTGGAATCCAAACCAGCTCCAAAAACATTTAATCTCAACTAGACTGGTGATGGATTAATTTCTCTTACCTCTCTCCTCTCCCCAGGCTACTCTGCATTTTAGTACAGAATTTGTTCAAAAAAATAAATCTACTGGTAGAATTGCAGGCAGGCATTAGGAAGAGCATTTCAATGGCCTTCAAACCAGGCCTGTAATAGGCAGTGACCTACTTACCCTTCAGGTAAGACAGGTCCTGCCAAAAGGCTCAGCATGTGCTTCTATACTGTCCAGGAATTTAGAAAAATGATAGAAGATCCCTGGGAAAAAGATGCAGCATCAAAACCATTTTGACTTTCATTATTTGTATTTCTGGGTTATTTCTTTTTTTCTGCAGTGATTCAGAATTTTGAAATGAAATCTCATTAGGACTGTGTAGAAGTAAACACACACACACATACACACACACACACACACACACACACACACACACCCTGCCTATTTCTCCACAATGAACGTGGGAGCTACTGCTGACCTTGGCTGCCCACCTGAACTGAGTCACAAGTTTTGCACACTTCCTATCGACCTTATGGTTTAGCAACTGCAAAGGCTGATTTGATCAAAGGTGGAACAAACTGTCTTGTATTCTGGCCTCAAGTGTCATTTTGCCTCTTTTTAGATTTTTAGTATCATAGCAAAATGATCAACTATTCCACATAGCTGTCAGGTTCTCCCAGATAATTTCTCAGGAGCAAGTTTAGAAACAATGGAAAGCATTAAGCCTCCCCTCTTGGCTGGCAAGGAACCTTTAGGGAACTAGAAGCACTGCTGTCACCCACCCACCCACTCCTTCCTGCAATGGCTGCAAAGGACTCCCATTCAATAGGGTTTAATGCCAAGCTCTTGCAAGAGGTTTCACATGATCTACTGAATTGCTATTTGTGTCTGACCTGCTCCTAAGCCAATGCAAAACCTGAGCTGTACTGTACAGAGTTAAAAGTTCACAGCCTGAAAGGCCTACCTGCTGCATTCAGTTCTAAGCATTAGTCAGTGTTTGTGAGGTAGTGATGACTTTATGCCCTTATTGTAGACTCCATGGAGTAAGTGGGTCTGTAGCCCCATTTTAATAAGACAGGAAAGATCTGGCAAATGTTGATTCGCAAACTAACTTTCTCAGATACAGTGCAAGACCCACCATCACCTCCCCCTGCCCAGAAGGAAGGAGAAAGTGAGAAAGGCAGGCCTTTGGTCTGAGAGAGCTTAACCAAAAGAAGATAAGAAACCACTAAGCACTGACAGTGCTGACCTTGACCTGAGCTTTGTGCTGCTGAACCAGAGCTCTGATCACCAAGTTCCCCTCACCTTTGTGTTCCAGGAAACCACTCTCTATAAAGAAATACCTTCCCCACATGACTCAGGTAAGACTCACAGATGGTGTCCTTATCTATCCAGGACAAAATTAGACACAAACCCTCCCCTCCAAATTCCCATTCTTTGCCTTTAAGTGAATATCTGAGCTGTTTTTCCCCCACAGACCAATCTGGACAAAATGAAACTAAGGATCCTCATAATTGTGATTTGATTTAAACTTGTAGTTTTAAAACAATCATTTTTTTTTCCTTTTCCCCTTTCAGCACAATTCACTGACCTGACCTGAGTCTCTCCCCTTGATGATCATTGATCCCTGAGGCAGCAGAAGACAATAGCCCAGGTCTGACTAATGATCACAAGGTTTAAGCTGCTGGCAGGCTAAGCATAACGTCTTGATCTAAATTACGTTTCAGCTCTTGAACCCTAAGGTGGGACCTTGAAACTGGTTCTAGACACTCAGAATTGACCTCAAAAGTGTCCTCAAGACCTAAAGAAATGATTTATTATCCTATCTCACCTCTGACCAATCAGTTCCTAACACAGCCTGGAACCCCTAAGCCATGGGATCTTTGCCCTATATAAACTGCAACCTACATGTCACTGGGGAGTCAGGTCTTTGACAGCATGAGCTCCCTGAATCCAGATTAGCCAATTCTAATAAACACCAATTCCTCTTTTTGCTGCAAGCCCCTGCTCCTGCAGCTTTTGACCAGAGCACTCAGGCAGACACACTTAATTATTGGGGTTTGGTAATAAAAGCACCTGCTAACTTGACCTGTCCCAACTTTCAGACTTCTCTCCTAATCCGTCCTACAGGACCCTGACCTTAGACTGACCTCAGCCTGAGCCAGCATCTCCTTAAGGACCCCTCCTAAAAAAACCAGGGACCACAAAGACGAACATTCCCCGGTGAAGTGTGCAATCACACCACCTGCTCCTCCAGTGCCCACTCCCAGTCCTTTCTGGTTTTGTTTATTCCTCCCAATAAAAGAAAAGCTCTTCTCTGCCTCATCACTGAGATGCTTAGAGACCTGTGGTCTGAGCAATCTCCTGTTGAAATAGTCTTTTCAAATAAAGTTTTTTCTTACCTCAGTCTGGATTTGTTTTTATTTGACAGTACTTACGTTTTATTAGCTATCACTTTAAATATGTCTTTCTTCTTAGAGACCAGGTTAGTCTGCATTTGTGTTACTAAAATGAAACTGAGGCCCAGAAAGCTAAATAATCTGACCGAGTACCCTCTTCCTCAAAACACAAAGACCATTGAGGTTCTGATTTAATTTGTGACTAATCTGTATGGAGCAAGATAAAACAATATAACCAGTGCTTGTTATAAAGCTGTCACATGACACAAAGCAAAGGGAGTGAGGAGATGGTGTTATAAAGTGTGGTTTCCCGCAGGGCAGCGTGGCATTGAGAGACCACCTCTGGCCTGGGGAGTAGGCGCCCATGTTTCAATCACACGTCTACTAAGTGACCTTTGGAAGATGACTTATTCTCTTTGGGGCCTCTGTAATTTTATCTGTAAAATGAGGGGATTGAACTCCCTGATCTCTAACCTCCCTTCCAGCTCTAGAAGTCTATGATTCTAAAACAATTTAGAGTAAATCATAAGGATGGACCTTCAAGCAGTCAGATCAGCAAAGGTGACTGCAATGAGTGCTACATGGTGTTATGGCCAGGGCCGTAATGAGATCTGTAATTAAATATAACAACATGGGGTCATAATCAGATCTCAAGCTTCAGAAACCACATTAATCATGATAGAGATCAGGTAGGTCATTCTCCCCAGAATGCAATGGGACCTTGAGAAGGAAGACAGAGCATCCCTCTCCCTCTACAAGCTGAGCAGTGTGCTGTAGAGAGGGGAACTGGGCTGGGCCAAGAGATTGGAGCTGAAATCCTCAGTTGCACTTTAGTTTCCTCCTCAGTAAATGAGAAATGTTGGTCCATGCTCTCAAACTTTACCAAAGTTTCTCTTTAAAATAAAGAGGAAGAAAATCACTAAAATAAAATTTAAAAAGTAAAAGACTCTTGAAGGCTGCCAAAACATCTATCAAGTTTTTATTTTCATTAAAAATGAGTTAGATATTTACTCCTACGCCATATTACAGCTGACTCTGTCTCCAATTTATAATATTTAAAGTAATTTATCACATCATAAATCTAATGATCCCTACAGACTGGAAAGTATAGCTTCTGACTTCAAGACACGGTAATGAGGTGGGTGGGTGGCTGTTTGCTAAGAGTAGATGTAGGTGTAGCCCAGATGGAGCCTTCTAAAATTGACAGTCATGATTCTTATTCTTTGAAACATGCTTGCTTCTGGAGGAATCCTGTATTAAATTATAAAGTCTGGAATGTATGAGTGTGTGTGTGTGTTTGTGTGGGTGTGTCTCTGTGTGTGTTTGTGCATGTGTCTCTGTGTGTATGTGTCTGTCGTATATGTGTGTGCATGTGTGTATGGGTGTCTGGGTGTCTATGTGTGTTTGCGTGTGTCTCTGTATGTTTGTGTATGTGTCTTTTTATACGTGTCTGTGTATATGGGTGAGTGTTTGTACCTCTGTGTATGTGTATGTACCTCTGTGTATGTGTATGTTTCTCTGTGTACATGTGTCTGTCAGTGTATATGTGTGTGAGTTTCTTTGTGTGTATGTGTCTCTGTGTATGTGTGAGTGTGTGGTTGTTGGAAAAACAGGCCTTGGTAAGGATGAGAAAGAGAAAGCAAATATGGAAGATTAAGAGTAAAGGAATAAGGCCTCTAACAATGAAAAATGTTCCTCCTAGTAGAACTGAAAAGCTAAAGCAATGAGGCCTCAGACTCCTTGGGGCTCAGATCAAAAGTAGCGAATCTCCCTAGCCTGAGGCAAGCCCTGAGGCACAGAGACAGTAAGATGGCACAGGCTAATAAATGCCTCAAATCCTGCTCTGATTCAAAACTCGTACTATGCCCAGTGCAACACCATCTATATTTTAAATGGTGCTATTTAGCCATATTTAATTCACGCATGATCATAATATTGTCAGGGCCACTTGGATGGCTCAAAGTGAGATACAGCAAAGATCTAGTCTTGCAACTGCCTTGCTCTGAATCCACTGGTTGAAAGATCCCAAACTTGTTCACAAAGGTCAAATTGGTTTATCACAGAGCCAGGGCTACCCTGGTGTAACCTATGATCTTTCCAATCAATCCTTCCCCTGCTAAAGCCATTCAAATAAAAAACGTACTTAGACCTGCCTCAAGTTGAACAAGTCATAGTTCCTGCCCTCAAGTAAAGTACAGAAAGTTAAATAGCTGATTACAATGCAATTTGATTCAACAGATTTATAAACTTCTATTCCCCCTTCAACCTTGGAGCAGAATCCAGCAAAAACAAAATCCTTCTTGATTCCTGCTTCTCTGAGAAAGTAGATGTTAACTTAGAGCAGCGTGAAGTTCCTGAGTTGACCCTGGTAAGTTATAACAACGGAATCTATCTCATAGTGCCACAAACCAGACACCACAAAGAAATTTCAGAGCACTAAGGTCTACCACTAATTTGTTATACATTGGTTGAATATTTAAAATAATCCTTTTACTATCTGAATCTGTAGAATATTCCTCATAAATTAGTCCAGTATACAAACTGACATAGAGCAACCTCTGCCTCTAATGTTATGATCATGTTTCAGCAAAGAGCCTTTAAGTTTGAAGAGAAAGTGCCACCAAGTCTAGTAAAAACAGCTGCCACAAAATTATAGTCCTCTGAGGTACAGAATGCAGTGGGCTAATTTTACACATGTTATTTGGCCATATTATTATTTTGAGGTATATTTTGGTATTTTCCTAGGTGAGGTAGTCAGAATCTCACCCGCTCCCTCCCCAACCACCACCAAGATATCTGCATATTAATCCTCATAGCTTGTGAATAAGCAGTATTACAAGTACAGAGGAATTAAAATTCCAGATGGATTTCAAGTTGCTTATTAGATAACCTTGAGATGGGAAGGTTATCCAGATTGTCTGAATGGGCCCAATGTAAGGATAGTCTATAAGCGAAAGAAGCAGGCAGAAGGGGGAGAACCAGAGAGCAACACAAAAAGGACTCCAGCCAAGGTTTCTGGCTTTGAAGATGCAGAAAGAGGAGGAGGAGCCAAGGAATGCAGGAGGCTCTAGACACTGGAAAGCACAAGAAACAGATTCTTCCCTCGTGCATCCATAAAAAAACAAACAAACAAACAAACAACAACAAAAAAAACACAGCCCCATAGACACTTAGATTTTAGCTCGTGAGACCCATTTCAAACTTCCCACCTCTGGGACTATAAGATAATAAATTTGAGTAAATTTAAGTCCAAGTTTGTGGTAATTTTTTACAGCAGCCATAGGAAATGAATAGACTAGTTAGATGGGGTAGAGAGAAAAGCAACTAAAACAGCTGACAAAGCTTATATAGAAAACAGGGAGCGATAGACACTTAACCAGATCCACAGATAGCTGCAAGGAATCCCCAAAGGGAGCAGAGAGGAAAACCACCAACTAGGGAAAAAATCACAGTGTGGGAGACCACAAACCACAATAACCCCTGAGAGAGGGGCATAAAACCACTAAGTAGTCAACTACAGAACAATGCGAGTGCCTTGGAAACTAAATCATCCCTTCAATGACTGTCTCTGAAGGCATCATTTAATTATAAGGTTGATGCCTTGTGTTTATAAAACAGACCCTGAGTTGCCATAAAAAAAAAAAAAAAAAACAACTTAAATTATGTTCTGAGTATTCTTAGAAGGAAAGGAATTGTAGCCTATTTTAATTGCCAGAGCCAACCAAGTTTTCAAGTCTTACCTTTTTAACCTATAGCTGCCATTCTCAATCTTCTTTTTCTGCCCACAAATCATTTGCATGCACAAAAGCCACTCATTAATTTGGGGACCCATTGGGAAAAAGTGAAACTGAATATCTGAAGATGAGGGCATGTATAACTTGAAAAACATCCTTTGGTTTACAGAACATCGCTTTTCCTTTGTTTTCTCTGTCCCACACTAACGGTATCTCATTTTCCTCCTCCAGTTTCTTCTACCCCATATATATTGGTTCTCTGATAGTTTACTCTCAAATTTTTTTACTTCTTATTCTCTCTATATGATATGTGAAGTTCACCAAGTAGGTGACTTTCACCACCCTACACATGGTCATGTCCCCAAGTCTTATCCCTAACCCAAGATTGGTTCCTTCTGAGGTTCTGACTTGCATTTCAGTCATTTGAATGCCCAGAAGCATCATGAACTCAAAATGTGTCAAAAGGAAGCTCATGATCTCCACTCTCCTTCACCTCCTTGAATGGTAATACCAATCCATCCAATTGCTCAAGTTAGAAAGCTGCACGTTGTCTTCTCTCAGAGTCCCACAATCCTAACACTAGAATGCAGGTAGGGGTCCTTTTCTTAGTACTTACACATTCTTTATCATAGCACTTTTATGACTGTTGCATAACAAGCACTGTAAAATTTAGTGGCATAAAGCAACCATTTGAGTATGTTCATTTATTCTGTGGACTGAAGGCAGTGAAGATGGCTTATCTTTGCTTCCTGGTATGTGTGATTTCAGGAAGATCACAGGATGGGGAGATTCAATGGCTGGGGACTGGCATCATCTGAAGGCATCTTTATTCACAATGTCCTTACTATCTTTGGAAAACATAATCTACAGAAAATACCTTGCTACTATGATTTTTTTTTCCTTTACATATCTGTCACTTTTGCTAATTGCAAAATGATGGCAGTCATTAGATCCACCACTAGATCTTATCATTAGCTACAGTAATAAAATAAATATATACCACAATTAAAAAAAATTTATATGTGTGTTGTAGGCAGCTAGACAGACATGAACAGAGCAAGGATGATGGGCCAGGTACAGAAGGCCATCAGGGTGGAAAGCCCCAGGTGCCTAGCAATGGGCAAAACTGGGAAAATAAGGACCTTGCCCTCAGGGTAACCTTTCTTCCCCTAGCATATTGCTGGTCACTCTGTTTAGATCCCCTGACCATTCATATTGCTGATCATGCAGTTCGGACCCTCCCCTGACCTTTCCTTCTCTGACATGTTGCTAGTCATGGTGGTTAGAGGCAGAATGAGCAAGCTGGTTGGAGGACAGCCCTTAAGCATTAAGCCCCCAGAACAAATGAGTTTCTTACCTGCATCACAGACCTCTGGGCCTCAGTTGTATTTCAGCTCCAAGCTCAGTAAAGCAGCAAAACCAGATAAGCTATGCGGCAGCTGACCTCCGGAGCAGATTGATTGACTAATGACCTCCTGCCCCAGTGCTGACCAATCAATGGAAACCGTGACTTTGAAAGGACACACCTGGAAAGCTGATGAATATTCTATTGAGATACTCCCCTGGGACCTTCCCTAAAATCTCCATCAGATGGAGGACCCAATGTGCTCGCCTGCCCAGGAGCTCACCTACACTTCTCCCTTCTTCTCCCCCTCCTCCTCCTCTTCTTTCCAGGCCTGTTAACGTTACCTTTCTTCCTCCTAAGCTCCAAGAGCCCTTCTTTTGCCTCTGTAACTTGTTTCCTGAGCCCATTTCTCCTACCACTCACTTCTACCTCTGTGACTGTCTAAATAAACTTTCTCTTAGTGTTTGAGCTTTGACTCTGAATTCTTTTCCAGCCAGAATTCAGGTACTGAGGTTGCTGAACCAAGGTCTGGTCTGACTCCTCCATTTTAAAAACCTGGTGCCATTTCTTATGACCAACATGTATATTTTAATATGTCCTTTAAAATCGTATACATTTTTTTTGGTTAATGCGATAAATGGTTTTGAGGAAAATTTCTCAGTCAGTGGAATTTAGGCACAATAAAAGGTTCAAAACTTCTATTTTACTCTGAATGAATGAATAGCAGCAATAAAATATTACTAGCATTGATAGTAGATTTTAGTTATATAGATTTAAAAAAAATAAATTGCCATATTTGCTAAACATATATTGTTGATACTCTTTAGAGATACATTTTTATCTTGTTTGTTTTACCCCATATTTCATTATAGCTCAAGAATTCTGTAAATACAATGATAAAATAATTAAACAAAAATTAAAATAATATATTATTGCATTATAATACTAAGTATATCTAGATTCCATAAGTAAAAGAAAAACAAACCTAGAGAAGGTTCATTTAGTCATGCTTTTCCTGTAATAATGTACTTAGAATGCTGTTTCTGTGTAATATTTTTAAAATATGTTTTCATTAATTTTAGAGAAAGGCAGGGAGAGGGACAAAGATAGACACATCTATTGGCTGCCTCCTGCAAGCCCCCTACTAGTCAACCCAGGCATGTGCCCTGACCAAGAATTGAACTGTCAGCCTCCTGATTCGTAGGGCAATGCTCAACCAACTGAGCCATACCAGTCAGGGTGGTTCTATGAAATATTAACAAACCATATATGAAAAGGAAAAAAGAAAAGAAGGAAAAAGGAAGGAAGGAAGGAAGAAAGGAAGGAAGGAAGGAAGGAAGGAAGGAAGGAAGGAAGGAAGGAGGGAGGGAGGGAGGGAGGGAGGGAGGGAGGGAGGGAGGGAGGGAGGGAGGGAGGGCGGAAGAAGGAAGGGAACATAAAACAAGTCAGGGTATTCGCTGTTCAAATTAGAGGCGGTAACTCTTAGTTAAACACAATATAAAGTTTCTTTGTTATTGGACATCCATGTTCATGATGAGTCACTGAGAAGAGAGAGAAGTGTTTTTCAAGCCTGCTTTCTCGTGAGTATATCACATATTATAGAAAAACTGATCCAGTTCAGTTCCCTCACTATGCATCCATAGAAATCAAGGTCCAAAGCAGTAAATTACATGCCTGAGGCCAGCCAGCTGTTGGGGGAGCAGGGCCAGATCTAGAACCTGGCTCCTGGCTCCCAGTCAAGGACTATTCCCCCTCTCGCACTATACCAATTAATTAGGAGTGCAGGTGTCTGCCTGATAAAAAAGAACAGCATTGATAAATGAAAAACTCAGTTACAAACCTATTGTTGGAATAAGTAATCTAATTGGGAAATACTGATGAGACAGAAGTAACTTAACAATTCTGCTAAAATAAGAATTACTGACATATATATTTATATCTAAGAACATGTTTTTACCCTGCTCTAGCCCTGACATCTCTGTAGGACTTGTGGTGGAGTGAGATTTAGAGGAAGGCAGGAGGACAAGCACACTTGGCAAGATACAGCTGAGTTCTCCAGTTGAATAAAAAGCAAGTAATGGTGACCAATTTTCTACCTTTTCTTCCAAGAATCAAAAATGAGTGTGGCCAAACATTAGACTTGGAGTACCATTATGAAAATTTATTACTTATAGATCTGATTTTTTTTTCATTCTACAGGTTGAAAAGAGTTTCTCCTCCTAAAATAGATAATTTTAACATAAGAAAGCAGAGGAGAATTGCTAATTTGATCTATGGAAAGTCTGAATAATGCCATACCCTGAGAGCAGCCTCCTGGGTTTGCCTAAATTCTGCTCCTGTACTCTTAGGATCTAACTTTTCTTATAATCAGAAGAAATCTAAGGACTGACAACTAGCTCAAGAAAATGGTAGGATTCAAAAGATAATCAAATACTCAGAGGCTATGAGGAAAAAGGAGAAGAAATGGGTAATCCAAAGGAGAATCTCCATAGTTCTGAGAGAGAAGACAAGTTCCAGATCAAAACATGGAGACTTCCACCTAGTAAGTGGAATGAGACAGAGGTCAATCAGTATGGAGGAAGAGCTGATGGGAGATGGCTTACCAAAATGTTTTAAACCTTATTCTCAGCTATGTTTATGTACTTGAATGGCTAAAAAATAAAAATAAAATAAGGTATTGAGGTTGTGGACGGCATAGCTCCTTCCTTCCAATTATGAAACCTAGAATTTAAATTATGGCATCTCATGATAGAAATAATAGGTCTGCTTTCAGATACTGCTGTAACCCATTCTATCTGTACCCATCTTTGCCCCTATTGCAGCCACTTTTATGCAACATTTAATAGTAATGGGATAGCCAAAACTGGTTTGACTCAGTGGATAGAGTGTCAGCATGTGGACTGAAAATCCCAGGTTCGATTCTGGTCAAAGACATGTACCTTGGTTGCTGGCACATTCCCGGTAGGGGGTGTGCAAGAGGCAGCTGATTAATGTTTTTCTCTCACCAATGTTTCTAACTCTCTATTCCTCTTCCTTCCTCTCTGTAAAAAATCAATAAAATATATTTTTAAAAATCAATAAAATATATATTTTAAATGGAATATGTGATTGGACTTCAAGGAAACCGTCATGCTGAGGAGATGGAAGGAAGCTACCCTCTTTCCCCAAAAATAAGATGGTGTCTTATATTAATTTTTTCTCCCAAAGTTGCGCTAGGTCTTATTTTCGGAGGATGTCTTATTTTCGGGAAAACACGGTAGGTAGACAGGGAGTAACCATGGGGTGGGATAGTAGAATCTGGAAACCCAGGTAGGTGGACTTACTAGGACAACCCAGCAGGGAAGGAAAGGAAGGGTGCAAGCAAGCAAGAGAAAAACTTTAAAGAAAGACAGCTTGCAGATAACCAATCACAAGATCATGAGGCATATATTCAATACCAAGAATGTTATTAAGGCAGAATTCCTGAAAGGACCAATCAGGAGCTAGCAGGGCATATGTCTGCCCCTAAATTAAAAAGCATGTGCTTCTCCTCTCCCATCTCTCCCTCTCTCCCCTTCTGTCTCCTTCCTATGTGCTAGGTTCCTGGCTCCTGTGGTGGGGGATACTCCCTTGTGCCCACATGGCTTCTGGCCATTTGGCCGCATGAGAGAAACTTTTGGAACTCCAGATGTACCTTTTCCAGGACTGGCTTCTCTCCAATGAATTTTGCTTCCACTAATCATTTTTATCTGTGAATCCATTCTTTGTTTTTTCAAGACAATTAATTCGGACTTAAACACCCCACATTTTGGTTTCAAAGGGACTCTTAGATAAGACATACTAGTCTGTGTCCCAATAGAAATGCCAATTTTGAAAGAGATGTGTGAGGAGGCAGGTAGTGAGACCCTTTGAGAAACAAGCTCAATTAACTGGAAAGCCCCTTTCCCACAAAAGGGAGGGAGGGAAGAAACAACTTCTGATCTAAAAAGAACACGGTCTGATTGTGAAGGCCACCAGGGCACATTACTGAGGGGAGGGATTACATACAGTAGACCCCTGCACTCCTTATCTGCGGTTTCACATCTCAAGATTTCAGTTACCTCTGGTCAACCATGTCGAAAACTGTTAAGTGACAGTTTGTTCTATGCTTCTATGTCTCTGGATCTATTTTGTTCATGAGTTTGTTTTTTTTTTTCATTAGATTCAACATATGAGTGAAATCATATGATAATAATATTATATGAAAAATTCCAGAAATAAATAATTAACAAGTTTTAAATGGCTCACTGTTCTGAATAGTGTTAAGAAATCTCACAGCATTCTGCCCCATCTCTCCCTAGATGTGAATCTTCCCTTTGTCCGATGAATCACACTGTGTACAGTACCTGCCCATTACTCACTTAGTAGTTATCTTGGTTATCACCTCAACTGTCAAGGTGTGGCAGAGTTTGTGTTCAAGTGTAGTAGCCAAACTATGTCTATATATGCCTATATCATTCATCTCATTACATAGACATTATATCATCTTATATCATCACAAGAAGGGTGAATGCAGTACAATAAGGTATTTTGAGAGGGACAGAGACCACATCTACATAACCTTTATTACAGCACTCAAGCTCCAGTGCACGAAATTCATGCACAGCTAGGGAACCTAGGGACACTTTGCATATTAGGCATTTATATAAAGAGATATTGTTATAATTGTTCTATTTTATTATTAGTTATTGTTGTTAATCTTTTACTGTGCCAAATTTATAATTGTGATAGGTATGTATGTATAGGAAAAAAACATAGCATATATAGGATTTAGTACTATCCTTGGTTTCAGGTATCCACAGGGATCTGGGAATTTCCCAAGAATAAGGTAGGAGAAGGGGAGGCTACTGTATTAGCACAAGCAACAAAGATACTGTTTGTGAAATGCTGACTGTTCCCTGAAGTAAGTAAAGTAGTTAAGCTGCTAATTCTAACAGGAGATAGCAGCCAAATCCTTACGGAGAAATAATCCAGTCTCTAAGAATTCCTCTTTTCACAAATCCTCCTTCTCCCACTTTTTAAGCTGGGTGAGTTGGAATTATCCTTCTGGAGAAACTCAACAAGATTTCTCATTTTGTCTTCGCACAAAGAAGACAGGGAGCTCAGAAAACTCATCTTGCAACCAGCAAGGAGGCAAAGGGCTCCCGCAGGGCAGGCTCTGCAGCTGTACCGGTGGGTCTCCACTTGAGTTTGTCCTTCAAAGTCCTGAGAATGACTATTCCATAATTCTCTCACCTGATTAATTTTTAACTCTGAGCATAATTACACTCTTCCGAAGGTAAATCGGTCTTATAAATCAGTCCTGGCTGACAGTTCCCTGTGCGCAGCGCAATTGGCTTGGGTAAGGTGGGGGAAATGCTCGCCAAAGTGCTGACTCCTCCACCTTCACTGCCTCCCAGGCTGCCTGTCCCTTCCCAGAGCAGAGATCCGGCCACCGCAGTGGGAAAACGGGGAGAGCAGGAGGTGGAGCTGAGGTGTGCAGAGGGTGCGATTTCCTTTTAAACCAAGGCGAAAGGGAGATGGGGAGAAGGAAGCTCACAGACTTCTCTGTCAAAGCTGTGCTGAACTCTAGCCTTCTGGCAAGCTGCGGCAAGCCGCCAATTTGAAGTGTGTGAGCTTTAATCTGCTTCTGGCCTGATGGGCTCTGGCGTCCACAGGGAGCTGGGAGGCATCCATTAGGCTGGACCAAGGAGATGGAGCGTCTAGGAAATATGTTAATAGGAAGCCCTCCCCGCCTGCCAGTCCCTGCCCTGGCCTTGTCTGACAGCCTCAGAGAGTGACATTTCAGGAGGGTGCTGTTTCTCTCAGGGCTCCCCAAATTCACATCTATCCATTGTATTACACTCTTTTCTTTGAGGGCTGCAATGAGCAGTTCACCTGTTAAACATATGAGGTTTTTGTTTTGCTGGTTTTTAAGTATAAGAAGGGATGGCTTTGTGCACCGAAAAACTCACTTAACTTCTTCAACAATGTAATCACTAATGCAAGTATCCTTTGTTTTTAAAATGAATATATGAAATATTGAAGTTATAAATTTTAAAATCTAGTGTGTTTCAGGTGTTTAATTTCTACCTATCAATTTTTATTCAATTCATAAATGTAGCAAATTTAGCAACAATTCTATAAGGGAAATTTTGGCTAATATTTGGACCCATTTACAAAACTTTGTGACATATTGCAAATATTTTAAATTGGATTTATCAATTGCATACATATTCTTTCCCATTTAAATTCAACTGTCAGATTAACAAACTTCCTAAGTTATTTTAGAATAGTAACCCTTATAAATTAAACTTCATACTATGGGGAAACCCAAATTCTCTTAAATGTCCAAACTGAGTGTAGATTTAGTATGATAAGAACTAAGAATTACAAATAGGTATGAATTACTCAGTTAACATGTTCAATTGGAAGTACAAACTGACCTATTATTCTGATAAAGTCCAATTGTCTTAAATACCATTGTAGTTAAAATATGGAATATGTTCATATTTTTTAATACTAAAATATCAATACTATACATGCATTTTTTAAAAATATCCCCATACTTATTTCTAAATCTACCTCAAGTTAAAATTTTCTTATTCATTAAGTAACAAAATGTATCTTGGATATATTTGGGGATTGTGTTTCTAAAAGAATGGCCTCAGCTTGTGGAAGCTTCTTAAATGACCAAAGGATATTGGTCATACTTAGTGGTCTGCAATCTTGATAGGAAATGAGGAGAGCCATTAATAGTCCCTACATCAATGACTTCAAAATCTAAAGAAGATGGCCATGTAGCACGTGTCTTTTGGTTTTCGAAACATGTCATTACCCAATTTGTAATTCAGTTTAGAGTTGGCAGCTGAACCCAAAATGACTATAATAGCCAAGTGAATGCTTACATATATTTTATTCTTAAGTTATATATGCTTTTTGCTCTAAACCGTAAGTTTTAAAAAGTCATGTAAACAAAAGCCATGTAATTATGGAGAACTTCAAAGATATGCAATTTTTTTTAAAGGAACAATGACACCCTGATATCTACACTCACTCATCACTGAGTTCTAACAGTTATCATCTCCTGCCTAATCCTGTCCCATTCTTATATTTATCCATTTCTTCCTCCTGCAGTATTGTGAAGCAAAACTTAGATATCAAATTTCTTTATGTATAAAGGATAAGAACTATTTTTTAAAGAAAACACAGTGACTTATCATTCCTACACACACACACACACACAAAATCAAATATCCAGTGTTTAAATTTCTGATTCTTCCATAAATTTCATAAAATTTTGTGATACAGCTGAAACCGGTTTGGCTCAATGAATAGAGCATTGGTCTGCGGATTGGAAGGTCCCAGGTTTGATTCCTGTCAAGGTCATGTACATTGGTTGCGGGCACATCCCTATTAGGGGACGTGCAGGAGGCAGCTGGACGATGTTTCTCTCTCATCGATGTTTCTAGCTCTCTATTCCTCTCCCTTCCTCTCTGTAAAAAATCAATAAAATACATATATAAAAAAGTTGTGATACATTCATTTGAATCAGGATCTGAAGGAATTTTTTTAAATCCACACTTTTCAATCAGTTGATGTGTCTTTTAAATATTTTTTAATGTTAAAAATATCCTCCACTTATCTTTTTCTTGCAATTTATTATTGAAGAAATGAAGGATTTATCCTACAGGTTTCTCTCAATTTAGATTTTGCTATTTGTATTACTTTTGTGTAGATTATATGTTTTTTTCTAGTATATATCTTATAAATTATATTTTTTGGTAAGACTACTTTATAGATGGTGTGGTAATCCAAATGACAGCACACATCTATCTTTCCTATCTCTTTGTCTCTCTCTCTTTGATATTAAGAGACATTGATGAGGTTTAAGTTCTGAGATCCATTTATTCTTCTGCTAAAGATAGATCCTTTTCTCTTCTGTTTTGTTACCGAATAGTACAGAAAATATTGAGATAGTATCTTCAATAATAATCAATTATATCTTTATTATGAATGCAGAGATTAAAAATAAAAGAGATAGACAGCCCTGTTTTCAGATGTCTTGCTCTCCTCTAAAAAAGCATCCCTCCCAGCTTGTTTAGCCCACCAGTACATGCCTCAGGAACCCTGATTTTAGGAGAGAGTCAACAGGAAGACATTGAGGGAAAGGGCCCTTGGGAAATGTTAATGTCCTGTGCTCTAGAAAATGAAAACTATTGCCTTTTTATGATTGCAATGCCTGTATAAAAATAAAAATTTTGTTGGTGATTTTTATGTATTAAAATCTGTTCAAAGCATTTTAATTTTATTAACATATATTAACTTATTTAATCCATGTATTGATAATATTACTACCTCCATTGTACAGATGAAGACATGGAGTTACAGGATAATTACATAATGTGGCCACCATAATTCAATAAATCTATAGAAAATATAGATTTAGATTCAGATCATGAGCCTTTAAGAGCATGTTTTTGCTTTTGAAACTCAGTGTACGAATTCTAAAAAATGAAATAACTCATCTATGAAGTTTTGAAGAGCAGGAAATTTATATGCCTGCATGGCATTGAGAAAACAAGAAAAGCAATTCGTACAGATGAAGCACTAAAGCAATAAAAAATTATTTCTGGCGAAAGGAAAAGATGATCTTATTTTAAAATGAAAAATGGAGCTTTCACTCTAGAATGTACAGCACTAAATTTTTAAGAACAATCTGAATTTTAAAGACAGTTGAAAACCATCATTGTAGAGTAGAAAGTTTAGTTGAAATCAGACACAACAAATAGAAACCCAGCCTCTACAACTTACTAGCAATATGGCCTTAGTATTTGCAATATCCCTGAGGCTTGGTTTCTGTTTCTGTAAAATGGGATGACTAACATCAATTTTTCCTTTTAATCACTGAATTGCTAGAAGCCACCCTATACATAATTCAATAAATAATGGTTTCTGATTCTTTATATTATTGAGAATTTAAAAATTCTCTCCATTTCATGTATTTTTCTGTTAATTTTTTTTTAATTCTGAGGAAAATTAAATAAACTTGTTTTAGCCTCTGAATGTAAGTTTTTCTTTTAAAAAAAGAAAATTAATTTTGCTGTCTTACCTGGGCCAATTGCTTTTAGTTCTGCTGAGTTCCTTAGGAAATAGGTAGGGGAAAATATAAGGCAACTACTTCCATTAGATGACACTTTGTAACGTGGTGTGACTATGGGAAGTGCTGAGCAATGGAAAATACTGGTTATATAGAGTGGAGAAGTCTAAAGCAGAGATAAGAGGCTTTATTTTAGATCCCTCTACCAAAGTAAGGCAATGGCACAAGGAGAAACTTCCACACCTCAAGACAGAAAGGAATGAAAGAAGTATTGACATAGTCAATAACAAAGGTATCGAATTCATTAGCCAATTATGCACATACACAATATGTGTTCGTTAAAGAACACACACACACACACACACACACACACACAACTTATTTCAATATCCTATCAACTAAGTCATGCCTGGTATTAAAATATTGACCCTTTGTTCTGGGTGTTAGTCCCATGCACTTGCCATTGCTCACTTCCTATACCAGCAGCTTTTCAAGTCCTTGATGCCACTTTTAAGCCAAGCTTCCAGGCATACCAGCATCAGAGCATGAAATAGCAGCATGAGGCCACGTTGGCTTCTACACCCATTCAAAATGAACTGGTAAGATTTTGCTCAAAACACTCAGAAGCAAGAAGTGTCACATCCTATCTAATAAAAGAGTAATATGCAAATTAACCATCACTCCGCTACACCCACAAGACATGCCCACAAGTCACTCCTGCCAGCCAATCAGGAACAAATATGCAAATAAACCCAACCAAGATGGCTATGGCCACAGAGAGCAGGAGGAAGGCTTGGGTTTCCCCGGCAATGCACTTTTTTACAAAGCTTTTTGTCTGCCTTTGCCAGCTTAGGCCTCCACTCAAAGCTACAAAGTTTTATTTATAGAAGACAAATCCCAACAGAAATGGCAACAGCCATAGAGCTGGAAAGAAAAGAAGCTAGGGTTGCCCCCAGCAATGAAGGAAGCCACCCTGGCTGGCCCAGGCCTCTGCTTAAGGCTGCAAAGTTTTAATTATTGAAGACACATAAATCCCAACAGAAATGGCTGCTGCCATGGAGCAAGCAGAAGGCTTGGCTCTGCTCTAGGCTACAAAGTTTCAATTGTAGAAGATAAATAAACTCCAGATACCAAGGCCTCTGATTGGGTCACTGGGGGGATTGGCTGGTCTGCAAATCACCACAGGCCCCTCACCCAGGCTGCCCCATGCCTCAAGAGAACTCCCATCCTGATCTGGGACACACTTCAGGGCAAACCAGCCAGCCCCCACCTGTGCACCAGGCCTCTATCCTATCTAATAAAAGAGTAATATGCAGATTGACCATCACTTCAACACACAAGATGGCTGCCCCCATGTGGACACAGGATGCCCGCCACAAGATGGCCAGCAGGGGAGGGCAGTTGGGAGGTACCCAGGCCTGTAGGAGAGAACAGTTGGGGGTATCAGGCCTGCAGGGGAGGGCAGTTAGGGGTAACTAGGCCTGTAGTGAAGTGAAGTTAGGGGCAAACAAGCTGGCAGGGAAGCAGTTAGGCATCAATCAGGTTGGCAGGGGAATGTTTAGGAGGTGATCAGGCTGGTAAGCAGAAGCAGTTAGGGGCAATCAGAAAGGCAGGCAGGCAAGCAGTTGGGAATCAGCAGTCTTGGATTGTGAGAGGGATGTTTGATTGACCTGTGGGATCGGGCCTAAATGGGCAGTCAGACATCCTTTGAGGGGCCACAGATTGGAGAGGGAGCAGGCTGGACTGAGGGACACACTATCCCATGCACGAATTTCGTGCACCAGGCCTCTAGTCATCCATTTAAAAAAAATCAAAATGCATATGATTGTGTGACTCTGCTTCCAGTTGCTCAGGTATAACAGGTGCTATACGTGCCAGAGAGCTTACAGAAGGCTTCTATTCACAAGTCAAGAATTTCTACTGAGATCCTTGTTCTCCACATCTTATGATCAATTAAAATAAAAGATAATCTTCTTATTTCTCTAGCTGTAATTTAGGGAATTTGTCATTATTCATCCATTTAACAAATGGTGGTGGAGCCCATTCTAGATGCCAGGCACTGTCCTAAAGAGAGAGTGCTGAATAAAACAGACAAAAATCTCTGCTGCCCTGCAACTTATTTGTCCTTATTTTCTACCAGAGGCCTGGTGCAGAAATTTGTACATAGGTGGGGTCCTTCGGCCTGACCTGTGAACAAGGCCTATCAGAGGGCCGGCAGCTGGGGGTAGGGACCGTAGGAAGTTGGCTGGCCAGCCAGGGGGGCTGGCTGACTGGGGGGAGGGACTGCAGGAGGTTGGCTAGCTGTGGGAAGTTGGCTATGGGAGTGCACTGACCACCAGAGGGCAGTTTCTGCATTGAGTGTTTGCCCCCTGGTGGTCAGTGTGTGTCACAACAACTGGTCGACTGGTCATTCTGGTTGTTCCAGTCATTTGGTAGTAACAGTCACTTAGGCTTTTATATCTATAGATTTTCCTTTATTCCCAATAGAAATGAAGTACAGAATAATCGGTGCTAAGGAGAAGTAATGAAGCAGGAGAACTGACATAGAGTTAGGGTAAAAGGTCAACATTTTAGAAAGAATGGCCAGGGCAGGCCTCACAGAGAAGGAAGTCAGAGATTAGCCAGGTAACTTATGGGAGAAACATGGAGCATGAAGGCCATGAAGTGGGAGCAAGCCTAGCGGGTAAAAGAGTGGGACCAAAGTGGAGTGAAAGAATGAGAATGTGATAGAGGTGAAGTCAGAGTTAAAAGGGACTGGATAATAGAAGGACCTGCGGATTCAAAGGCTATGGCATCAAAGTGGGACACAGGACCCTGTCATTCAATTCACCCCCTGCCCACCAGTCTGAGGGAAGCCCACTTTCTTTCTTAGAAATCAGCCCCTCTACTTTAAGAAGCCCAGTCTATCTTTGTCCCCACAGGACAGGGAGGGTCAATTTCAAACAATCCACCTAGAAACACAAATGAAAGCCTGGAGCAATGTGTCAAAACTCTCTTTTCTGCCTGAAGGGAAATGAGCTATAAAATGTCCTGATGCAAGAGAGACCAGAACTCACACTTCATGGCTTCACCTTCTAATCCTGAAAAGAGAGGAAGGTGATGGGAGATAGAACACTGAAACCAGCATTTTAGCACTTTATTCTGTGGCCCTGGCAGGCTCTGAGGACAGCACCTGCCATACAGTTTTGGTAATTACTGATTTGCCCTCTATCTCACCTTCTTTGAACTGTGAACTCTGTGAGGAAAAGACTGAGCTTTATTTAATTTTCCATCTTTAGCTTCCATGACATAACTTGTCACAAGGTTGAATAAGTGATATCAGTGAATTGCAGGGATAATAAATATTCATGTGTCTGTAAAATAATTGGTTGCTCATGAAAACCAAACAAAAGAGGAGGCAATGTGATGTGGTATAGCTCATCTTTATATATATATATATATATATATATATATATATATATATATATATATATATATATAATTGATTTCTTACAGAGAGGAAGGGAGAGAGATAGAAAGTTAGAAATATTAATGAGAAACATCAATCAGCTGCCTCCTGCACACCCCCTACTGGGGATGTGCCCGCAACCAAGGTACATGCTCTTGACCGGAATCGAACCCGGGACCTTTCAGTCTGCAGGCCAGCACTCTATCCACTGAACCAAACCGGTTTTGGCGGTATAGCCCATCTTGAATGGGTGACTCGAAAATGTCATAGGAGTACTGTGTCAGAAACTACAGGTTGTCCCCAAGATCCATTCTTCTCATATAAAGTTACATAATTTTTAGGTGGGCTTAGGTGCACCCAAGAATCTTGGTGTAGCCATGTGATCAAGTTCTGGCCATGGGATACTTTCGATGGTTGGGGAAATTATGTGTATCTTTCAAAGGAAGAAAGGTGTGATCCTGGAGCCCTTCACACTGGCTAGAATGAGGATGTGATAATGAGTCATCTTGGATCATGCTGACCACGCAGTATTCTTTGGTTGGCACAGTAAAGAGAGAGGAGAGCATGTCCCTGATACTATCAAACCTCTAACCCAGAGCTGGACTGCTAATGCCTGCACTGTGGAAAGCATTGTTACTATGGGTCTTGATTACAGTAGGTCAACCCCTATCCTAACTAAGACTGTTGATCATTCAGTTTTTCTACATTATTAGGACTGACTCTTTTAAGCACCAGGATAGGGTCTTACTAAGGTAAATTGTGAGTAAGCATAGATAATGTTTATAAGAACTTCAAAACTATCTAAATGAATAATTATTTAGAAAAAAAATCATGGTGGTTTTACCCTTAATTTGCCTCAAAGTAACTGCAAAAATATGAACTTTTGGGGACCTGTCTCATGTGCAATTAAAATATAAAATAATTCACTGCATTTATTCTTTAATTTGGCAAAAATTATAGAATGTTTAAATATATTTTTCTGATTTATTCTGTACTCTGTCACCCCATTGCCATTTCCTCTTAGTCCCCTGAAAATAAATTCACTGTCTCTAATTTCAGCTTCTTCCAATTAAGCCATTGCAAATCTGAGTGCTTTTTAAAAAATAGAAACACAACTATATTGTTTGGTTGTTCAAGGATGCTTTAAAAATCTCTACTCTCTCCAAATCTATAAATAGAAAACTTTTTGTGATCTAGCCTCTGCCTTTGTAGTCTATCTTCCCTCATTGTATTTTCATTTCCTACCCCAAATTCTGCACACTCCCATGTATGCTCTTTTTATTGAATTTAGAAGCATTTCTTCCAATGTGTCTTGTGATAATTTTCTAGACTTTGTTATTTTGTGTGATTTTCCTCTAAGAATTGTTGGGTCCAGGGAAGGCCACCCCAAAATGTCCTACAATGGCATATTGATTACTTTGAATTAAAGTTGACAAGCAGGCAGTGCCAGAGGGCACATTGACCCTCTTTGGTCTCTTTGAGTGCAGGAAATAAATCGTCCCTATGAAAGGTGCCTTCCTTGCTCTAAAAGGGCTCAAGGAGACAACCTTAGCGCTAGATTCAAGGAATCCAGGACCAAAAGCTTCCATAAACAAATCTTATTACTCCTTTACTAATGTACTGCCCAAGTCCAAACTTTGTTTAGATTCTTCATTTCTGAATAACCCAAACCTAAGTGTCCTGTCAGTTCTTCAAAAATTTATTGATTTTTGTCTAAAAGAGTACAAAAGTTGTCTGGTTAGATCATTTCTCTGAGCAATAGATTATGATCTCCTATTTGCATGTATTAAATTGTATTGTTGTTTGTTTTTTGTTTCTCCTTTTAATCTGGTTTTCTGTCAACTTTATTGTTAATCCAGAACACAAGAGAGGTAACTGTAAGAATTCTCCCCCTTCCCAACAGACTCATTCTTTCACTGTGTTCCCAGAGCATCCTCTAAAACCGCTACAAAGGGAGTTAGAACTCTACTGTCTGTGTAGCTGCTCCTCTTCAATAAATCTTTACAGGCTCTTGAAGGCAAGTGCCATGAGTCTATACTCTTTTCATCTCTGGTATCTAGCACCATGCCTGCCACAGAGTATCCCCACAGTAAACATTCGATAAATAAATGAGACCTGATTCTATAACTCCCTCCATATATCAAACAACAGCAATAACAAAATCTCCCCTTTTTCACATTGGTAGTTTTTGCTTGGAATATCTGGAATATTGACTCAACTTTCCCTTTTCAGTTGACTCTTCAAGTCAAAGCAGGGCACTTCCAGAAAGGACAGAAGGCATCTACAAAGAACCCTTGCCCAACACTGATCAGGTAACCAATCCAGAAAGGCTGGGAAGCCCTTTCCTATTATATTTAAAGACTCATTGCCTTTTCTATTACGGAAATCCGAATCGGAGCAGAAGGATTTCTGCAAGCTCAGAATTCTTACTATGACTGTTAATAACATGGCAGAGAAATACAAGTAAAATAGTCATAGTTGTGCAAACTAACAAGTTTAATTGGAAGAATTAAACTTCTGATAGCCAGAGCTATATCAAGGTGGCTGAAGTCCTTTTGGAGCTGAAATGGCTTGGATAACAGAAACCACATCTGATGTATTTTAAGGTCTTCTGTTACCATATGTGCTCCACTCATAGTGACAGATGGGTATTGATATTTTTTTTTCTCAACTGCACAAAAGCTAGCTGAAGCATATGCAAAACTCTTAATGGCATTAAAGTTTGCCAATTAAAAACATGTTCAAGCATTTGATACAGCACTTGGATAACATGTTTCCCAAGTTCCATTCTAAATTTTAAATCATGGCTTTTATTACAATGTTTGTCAAGCTAGTGTGAATAAATCAATTATTGCATGGGTTATATTTTTAGCCCTTCATCATTTTGGCACTTGTCAAAATTCATGATGAAAAAGCAGTAGAGCTATAAAACAGTTGTAAATATTGGGAAATATTAATTTACAAATAGTATTCATGAAAATAAACCAGGTTTCATGGTTTCCCATATATTACATAAGATAAATGTATTGGGATGGCAAAAGAGGGAAGAGGGGAGAGTGGGCCATTACAAAAGTAGCTCCCTCAACTAATTAACCAGTTTTATATATATATATATATATATATATATATATATATATATATATATATATATATATATTGTTTTTTAACAAATCATAAAATTTAGAGCAATTCATATTTCATGGAATTATGGAATGATTTTAAGAGAATAAAATGTTCTACATTGTCTTAGCCAGTCTGTGGCTTTGTTGATTTATCTCTCTTTTTTTAAAATTTTATTTTTAATATATTTTGTTGATTTATTACAGAGAAGAAGAGAGAGGGACAGAGAGCTAGAAACAACGATGAGAGAGAGAGAGAGTAATTGATCAGCTGCATTTTGTACACCCCCACTGGGGATGTGCCCACAACCAGGGTACATGCCCTCGACCAGGATCAAACCCAGGACCCTTCAGTCCGCAGTCCGATGCTCTATCCACTGAGCCAAACTGGTCTCGACTATCTCTTTGTTTTATATCAATATTTTAAGGGACTTTTAATTTGTTTCCTGCTCCCTGGAATGGGCTGAAGACCTAGTTCTCTCTCTGAATGTTTGAGTAAGATGGGAGGAAGGCATTTTACCTTTCCATCATCCTGTTTCTCCATTATCTATGCGTATGAATATAAATGAGTCATTGGACTTTCTTATAAGGATGGTGAAAATTTTCAAATGAGTGCACTGGCATATTTTAGTATGTTTGCTGGTTTTCTCATTAACTGGTTTCATAAACTTCCCTTCGCCATATTGCTACCTCTTTTTCAATGACCTCAGAAGATATTAACAGGAGGGAGGGAAAAAAAGAGGAGAAACAAGTCAATAAGAATGTTCCAGAATGAATCAGCATAAGATTATTTTTAAATACCTTCAGAATCAGGAAAATTTATGGGAGTGACTTTTGAAGTTAATTTCTGTGAGGAAATGTGATATTCAGAAAGGTGAAAACCATTGCCTAAAGCCTGAGTCAGTTGACAGATCCTGTCTTAGAATCCCCCACTTCTGGCCCTTACAGGGAAAGTGCCTTTGCCCCTCATTGCCTGACAGAAACTGCTGTTCTGTCTTCCAAATGGAACAATACTTTTCTACATCTAAATACGATGCCCACCTGCTCCAGAGGCCAGGATAATCTTGATGGTAGGAACCAAAAAGCCACATAAAATCAGCAATGACAACTATAAGAAAAGACCATGGATGTCTCAGTTTAGAGTTTCCTGTTTACAGCAATGATTAGACCTGAGCAGTGGCAATATTCTTAAAGGACAATAGACTGTCGAGGGAAAAAAGTCAACTGTCCTTCAGCCTCAGTTCCAGTTTTGCATGCAATGGAGAGGCTTCACAAAGCCCATAGCCAAGTTGGTAGGCTGGAGTTTTATAGAGACGAACAGAAATATTCAGTCCATTCTAACCATGGAAACGTGGCCAAAATCCGAAAGCCTGAACGCTGCAGGAATGAGTGAACAGTTGGCTCCTACTTCTGAATAAGCACTGGCAGTGGTGTTGCATGTAGCTAGGTCGCATTTTGCAAAATAGAAGCCATTATCTTTAGCATATCAACCAGACAAAATTAAATTGCAATTACATGGAGACATCCAAAAGCAAGCTATTTTGTCTTCAATTAAATTCAAAGAAGTGTAATCGAGATTACCAGTTTGAAAAGAAGTTTAGACAAGCAATAAACGTGGCTAGAAGAAACATGGAATTAGAGATTTTAAAACCACCAGTCTGAATTTTAATGACTGGTAAATACTATTTCAGAAACCCAAGTAGTGTACATTTTTTTTTCCAGCTTTAGATTATGGGGAAAGGATGTGAATTTTCTTCACATTTCTCTGATTTATCAACCAAATTATTTCATTAATAGATTTTCATTTGCTTTTTAAGGAGTCAATATAAAGGTTAGCACAATCAAAAAAAGGTTGCACGGAGCTCATACACTGTTAGAAAACTGCTTACCCAAAGAAATAGTTGCATGCCATTTTACTCTGCAGTCTTCTTGAATATGAGAATCAGGACTCTGCTGAGGGAGAGAAATATTTTTAGAATAGATAAAAATCAAATCAGCTGCTGTGGAGACTTTGACAGAAAAACGTGTAGCTATTTAAGATGGCCAAGAAGAAAAGGTAAAGAAAAGGGCACTGCCCAGCAATCACATCCTTCCTGGGGGAACTTCAGTGCTTTTCTGTTTTACAACCACTTGATTAGATTCTAATCAAAGGAGGTAATAGCCAGTTCACTTCATAAACCTTAGTCTAAATTTTGACCTACCAGACTGGAAAGTGAACTGAAAATAAGTTTTTAAAAATTCCAGTTCATCTTTGGCCACACTCAATGGGGAATTAGCAATTCCCCTTCAGAACAGCCTGGTCCTCCTTTCAGAGCAACCTGGTTCCTTCTCAAGAGGTGCTGCCACAGGGAAATGTGCTACCACAGGGAACTTTTATAAACCTTTTCTCCAAAGTCGAGTTGAGGATGTGCAACTCACACACACATACATATACTGCTTAGGAGAGAGAACAAAATTAAATATTTCCTTCTTTTTTAATTCTTAAAAAAAAATGGGATCAAAATTTAAATGAGGTCCCACAAAAGGAATTTTAAGTATCATGCTATTTACTTTATAGATGGTGTTAACTTTATATCTGTAGGAAGTTGATCTAACCATTCCCTTGTGTGTTTATTTTGGTGTAAATTTCACAAATAAGGCAATGGGCAGAATGCATTCACTGAACAGTGTGCTGACAAGTTTCCTCCCAGGTCAGATGTCATTCAATCTCTGCCCATAGCATTGAGAAACCTTGTAAGTTCAGTTGCACAAACGAGGAATTTTAACAGGTCATTAACTTTAAAGAACTTCAAACCCAAGGATCAGTGCCTCCCTTTCAGCCACTTAGGTCACATAGAGATATATGATTGGCTTCACCTTGATAGATCCAGACACTCTTTTGCCTTATTCATAAATAACTGCAACCTCCCCTTGACTGACCTTTTATAATCCAATTTTTCATCCCTATAATTTGTTCCTCAGTTTCCATTTGCCCTCCATTGCAAATTTTAAGTCATTCGGTGCAGCTAGAAGGCTCTACATTTATCACCTCTACCAGACCAATCTGAGAGTATGACAATCTATAATGGGCCTTGTAAGTAAATAGAAAGCTAGCATTTGGAAGAGATAAGGCAGCTGCCAAAGTTGGCTGATATCCAAGACAGTACAAAGTTTAATCAATTGGAGAAAATGTTAGGGTCGCCGAAGGAGGAACGCACAAGGCCCAAAGTGGTAAAAAAAAAATTATGAATTTATCATGTCATCTGGAAACCAGATGGGCTGAGCCCCAAAATGGCATCAGAACCCAGGAATGAGGAGTCAGGGATCTTAAAGACTCTAGGTGTGCCGTTTTATCGGGGAAGTCTCTGGAGAGGTTTGGATGCTGGGAAAGTCCAGAGGGGAAAGTTACTGGTCTTAGCAAATGGAATGTGGTCTAAGCAAAAGAGAAGGCTGGTTGCAAAATGATCTAAAGGTCAGTTTCTCAGGAGAGGAAATATTGATTCCATTATTTGATCAGTCTTAACATTCCAGCCTTGTAACTTTCCCCTCCAGACTTGCTAGGCATGCAAACCTCCCCAGAGACTTCCCCAATGAAAAAGACTTCCTGGAGGCCTTTAAAATTTCTGACTCCTTGTCCCTGGATGCTGAGGACATTTTGAGGCTCAGCTCATTTGGTTTCCACATGACCTAATAAATTCATAATTTTTTTTATCCATTTCAGACTTGTGCATACCTTCTTTGGTGACCCTAATAGAAACCTGGGTTCAAGAGCATCTTCTAGGTACAAAATTTCCTATAAGTACCAGAAAGAAAGAAACATGGGGTGTATATTTCAGTTTACCATAAATAACAAAGCCTTGCTGAAAATAAACCAGACATGGGACTAAAAGCATTTGGCTTGCTCATTTATTTATTAATTTGTTTACTTATTTATTTATGTATTTTTATCTTACTGTTAAGCCTATCAAATAGCTTAACTAACAAATTAACCAACTCATTTTCTGGCCTGGATCTGTTACAGTTGGACATGACAAATACTGTCCAGATGTTGCCTAAATTGTGTCTGCTTTCAACAGAAGGTCAATAAACTGAAAAAACTGGCTTGGTGTTTTATACAAATTTATTGATCCAAATCTTAGAAATGAAAATAAACCATGGTAGGCATAACCAAGACTTGAGATAGGGAGAAAGAGCCAAACATTTTCCTCTTGTTTTCTCCAAGAATAACTGTAATTTCTCCACTAAATTAATTTACATTAATGTAAATTAAATTACATTAATTTACTTCTTTAACCAATGGTTGTTAAAGAAGAGAGGGAGAATAAAGTGATGATGGGAGAGATTTGGGGTGGAAGAAAACAAAAGAAGAAAGGGTGAAAAACTAAAAACAGGTAGTGTGGCTATACTACTCTCAAAACAACTATACAGAGTTCCTACTGCTTCTTTCTCTCCTCTCCTGCACATCTACAATCTTCTCAAATTGTAGGACTATAATAAATATAAGTTAGCTGTGCAAACATCTGTGCTTCATTTTCTTAATCCCTGTAGCAATAATCTTATGTTTTTATCTCTTACGATCCCAATGCTTAGGATTCTAAAACCGAAACAATAAGCCAGAGAGAAATAATGCCACAAGACATCTCTGGGTGTCATGTGATCATCTTTAAATGATCTTAATTATTTTAGATCTCCAGGATGTTATTTAATATAACTATTTTACTATGATAAATGGCATTTTATAAAAACAAATGTGCCATGATAGTATAAATAGGACACTAAGAACGTTTGATTTGGCTGGATTTTGATTTTTTTAAAATTCTAAAGTACATACAAAAATGTCAAGTATTCAAATTATTTAGAGATAATCACACTTTATGATGGCTCTCTTCATATAAAATACATATAAGTTGTGCCAGCCTTAATGAGATATATGCTGGGTAAGAAAGGTATTATTTTATGTTTGGTTTATTTGAAAATCAGTCTACCACAGACTTATTCAGAACAGAAATTGAAACTAGAAAATCATGAGTTAAGCCTTTCAGCTCAAGTAAGAGTCATAAAATGTGAGATTTTACTTATAAGAAAGTCTTGAATCCAAGCAAGTGCATTCCCTTAGAATTGCTTATAACACATGGCAGTCCATTAGAAGCAGAAAAACACACACTGATAGTAATGAAAAAATGACTGTTGAAAGAAAAGATCACAGGGGGGAAAAAGGAATAAAACTTTATTTGGCATGATTTAGAGTGGAGGAAAATAGTCCTTAGAAACTATTTTAGTCTAGTTTCTAAAGTCCTTCCTGGATTTAATTAAGCATAATATGTTTAGCACATTTTGACAATATTGAAGAATAAAGAAAATATTTAGTGTTATCAATGAGACAAAAGAAAACATAACATGTTTCATAAAAATTTTCACCAGAAAGCTAATAAAATATATGCTGATGCTTAAATGGATGAAAATAGATAATATAAATATAAATGGGTATGAAAAAATAAGAAAAAGAAATAGAGTAATCAATCAGATATTAGAGTAATCAATCAAATATTAGTGGATTGTTGGCCATCTGATTATATCAGTAAATCAATGAATGAAAATACTGTAAATTGTAGTTATTCACATCTTTCACTGGAAAGAGAATATCTTGATGGGGAAAGTTGTAGTATAATATTTTTGTGTGTATAAGACAGACATTAAAGCTATAGATGAGAATCTACAAAAGAAAGGTGAAAAGATACTTCACTTTTATTTTTCTAGAGACAAATCACTGTCCCTTTCACAATAGCAGGGACTCCTGGTTGGAAATAAGAGTGGGCAACAGTATAAGGAAACGGTGGGGAAGGAGTGGTATGAGATGAAGCCAAAAATTTAAATGGAGATAAGACCCTGCAGGCCAGCAATGACCTAAGGCAATCAGAAAATCCTCTGATAAAGTGTAGGTATAATTGACATTGGTCAGGCATAGATCTATAAGCAATTTTTCTTATAAGTTAATATGGATCTTTATTATCTGTTTGGGCCAAGACTCATACATCCCTACAACAGAAATTGTTGGTTAGTGACCCAAGCATTTTGTATTCTTCTGTGTTACTAAAAATGACTTCCTTCCCTACATGATTGAGGGAAGGATACTCTACTCCTAGTTTTATTTCTTGGCCTAAGCTAGTAATGGATTAAAAGTGAGGGGAGGAGGGTGTTCCTAATAAGGCTTTCCCACTATAACTAACTAATTAAAATTAAAGAAAAAATACTCAACAAACTAAGCATCATATAACTATGTCACAAGTGATTTTTATTAATTTGAAATAGAAGGAAATTACTTCCAGAAGAGAAGCAGAACTAAGATCAATACCTTGATAACTACACTGTAATACACAACTATACCTGGATACCATCAACATACCAACAAACTTTCTGTATTAGCCAAAATGAATTAAATGAATCAAATGATATAAGTCACCAGACTGTTTTAATTATCCTCTTACTCCACCCACCCTATATGTACATTCTTTGTCATATGACTTTGTAATTTTTACTAAAGCTACATAGTCTATTGTCCCACCCTTTAGATCTGGAATGTTCTTGTGAATTGTATTGGCCAGTAGGTGGTGTCCCAGTTTTGAATGTAGGTCTCAAGAGACTGTGTTTGTTTCAGCTGACTTTTTTGGTTCTCTCCATGATAACATGCTAGTGTTAACAGCTGGAGGATGAGATTCATGGAACAGAGTTCAGTTTCCCTAGTCATCTCAGTGTTGGCTGTCGTACATCAGTAGACAGCTATATGCTATCCAGATATGTGAGTGACCACAGTCCAAATCAGCTGATCCATATTTTTCTTGAATAATATCAGTTAAGCCCAACCCAGAAGAATCTCAAATTCCTGACCTAAATAAATTATTATTGTCAATTGATACTGAGTTTTTGTTATATACTAGATTAATTTTATACAAGTTTAACTGATACACCATGCAGTAATTTCTCAGGTCTTTTTTTTAGCAACAATGTCTACACTACTTCTTTTTTGTTTGCTTGCTTTTTAAAATAGTATTCTACCTGTTAGGAATGGATAGCTCAGAGATCTTTTATTTGAATCCTGCTACCTTACCTTATCTTAGAGGTCAGAAGTCAGTCACATTGTGAAAGATTCTGGCAGTGGCCAACAATTTCCATTCCAAACTCTACTCTAAACTGCAAATCACATATGGCCTACTACCTATTGATTGTAGCAACAGCACCTCAACTAAATATGTCACTAACTAAACCCATGATTTTTTTTTCAGTAACTTGTTTCTCATCTCTTATTGCCTGTCTCAATAAACGTCACTACCATCTTCACATTTGCTCAAGCCTGGAAGTAGGTATTGAACTCTTTCTCTCCACTTCCAAATCTAACCAATCATAGAATGCTATAGATTACACTTTAAAAATACCAAGACTTCATCCATTTCTCTCCACATAGTCCAAATAACTTTATCTCATTTGAGCTAAAGTAAATCAATTTAAGCAAATAGGTAATTTATCAGAGGCTGTGGCTCACCTCCCAAAATCAAAGGTAAAGCTATAAGATATTAGTTGAGAAATGACTTGAAGTTCTGAGATTTAAGCAGCAGGCATTAGTGGATAATCTTTGGTCTTGGATTATTATTGCAATCAATTTTTCCTTACCTCCTGCTACTCTATTCAAGATATAAGAACAAGTTGAAAAGTTTGATCAGTTTAGCTTAAGTCATTCCCCTTGCCAAGGGGAATATTAAGTATAATACCTGATTATTATACCCAAAAGGAAATCAAGGCACTGTTACCAAAAAAACAAGAGACTGAATGCTGCATGACAAGAACAACAATGTTGTCATCTCCTCTGAACATCTGATTTTTAAAAAAAATATTCTCATTTTAGTTGTCAGAATCTTTGTTAGTCTGTGTTTAAACCTTTATCACAGAAATCTGGCACTGCTGGGAAATAAATGATTGCTGCAATTTGATGTCTCCCAAGTTCATTTTCTAACCTTATCTTTAAGCAACTTTAGCATGTTGGCTGAAGAAAGATGCTCTGTGTCAAGGTTACATTTGTTTCTAAATGCATCTAAAACTAGTCATTCTAAGACTAGGGTGTTTATTCACTTGCCACCAGTTCCTCACCAACCGCAGCCATCACCTCCATAATTTGCCTATTGGGCAGCTTTGTCCTGCATATCATGGATTATCTTCTCATTCTGGAATATGGGAGGGAGTCTCATTATTCTTATAACCCTGATCAATACCCAAATTCTTCATGGAAGTCTAGGGTATCTATTTCAGCTATCGGCAAAGAAAATGTGTTGTAGGAAATGGAAACAAAATTCAAAACTAGCTTCAATGAAAATGTAGCAAATGTGTGGACATAGTTATTGGAGAAAAGGAATTATTGTAGATATAGAGACCAGATTTGTCATGGAATCCAGGAAATTCTGAGTACTCAGATTTTAGGAAGTGAGCATCAAGGAAGTCTAGTGGACCTCAACAGCAAGAATCATAGATTTTTCACTTCTATGCCTCACTGTTAGTTTATCTCTGGTGCTTCTCATATGTTGACTAATTTCATTTGCAACCAAGTGAAGCAGTTCTTGATGTCCTGTTCCAAATTTCTTTAAATATGATTCAGGTTTTTTATTCTTGTTTTATGTGTTTCCCTTTAGAGTAGGGATGTCGAACTCAATCAGAGAAGGGGCCAAAATCTAAAACCCAGCCTAAATCGCGGGCCGAATGGTTTACTGAACAGTCATAAACTGACAATGTCATAAACTGACAGCAGAGTGCAGTGATGACAGCGCGGTGCGGGCCACATTGCAAGGCCTGCCGGGCTGGATTTGGCCCGCGGGCCTTGTGTTTGACACATGTGCTTTGGAGGGATGCATAAGCTACAGATGGACCACTTCAGGTCATGTGTCTGTCTGTAAATGATTTAGTCAGTATGATGTGGGTTGGAGAGAGAAATGCTTCACAGAGCTCTGGGTAGCAGTGTTTATTGCCAACAGTAGACACTGTTGATTGCCTTCTCAATATGCATTTTCTTTATGTCCCTGCTAGCAGAGCCAGGTGCCCAAGACAGTGTGTCTTGACTGAACTAAGTCAATCACAGTGTACTTTGTCACTTGGGCATGTGATCCAATTCTGCCCAATAAGATGTAAGGAAAAGTCTGCTGAGATGATTCTGGGGAATATTTTCTCCTATGACTCAGGTTAATCGTAACAAATAATTATTTCTCTGTTCTTTCACTAGATGTTGCCCAGAATTGAAGATCTATGTCTACAAAGGGACAAATTTGAGGACTAAAATGATAGCCTCAGAAAGAATATATGCACCCCTATGTTCATAGAAGCATTATTTACAATAGCTAAGACCCGGAAACAGCCCAAGTGCCCATCAGTAAATTAATGGATTAAAAATTTGTGACATATTTACACAATATAATACTATGTGGCTGTAAAAAAGAAGGATCTCTTACCCTTTGAGACAGCATGGAGGAACCTAGAGATGATTATGTTAAGCAAAATAAGCTAGTCAGAAAAAATATATATATACCGGTATATCACCTGATCTCACTTACATGTGGAATTTTTATTTTTTAATATTTTGGTGAATTTTTTTCTTAACTCACTGTATAGCCACATATAATTTTAGATGAGTTCCATTATTAGAGTTATTTAATTCCTTTACCAGGATTAAGAGTATTACAAATATATTTTGAGTCTCTAATTTTTATTTATTTTTGCCAATTTGCCAATCCCCCTTCCTGCCTGTTCAGTTCCACAAACTATTTGATTAGAGAGATAACTTGTTTTTAATTTACAAGAATTTATGTTTGAAAAGTAATTTGTTTCAACCACACATACTCTCTGTTGAGATAGATATAGCCTATTTACTTAGAAATATGGAATAGATGCATGAAAACAAGTGTCCACAGGTAAAGTCGACTTCTGTAATTTGACTACATTTTTGCTAATATGGATAGCCACACTTCTCAGCACAAATGAATAGAAAACCTAGTTAAAATACAATATCAAAAACCTTGCTTTCTTTCTATAACCAAAGAAACACAAATAAATCAAATAAATAGGTACAACTCTAAGAAATCTAGAATTGTAATTGAAACTTTTTAAAAAATATTTTTTATTGCCAAAACCGGTTTGGCTCAATGGATAGAGCGTCGGCTTGGGGACTGAAAGGTCCCGGGTTCGATTCCGGTCAAGGGCATGTACCTTGGTTGCGGGCATATCCCCAGTAGGGGGTGTGCAAGAGGCAGCTGATTGATGACTCTCTCTCATCGATGTTTCTAACTCTCTATCCCTCTCCCTTCCTCTCTGTACAAAATAAAATATATTAAAAAAATAAAATTACATCAAAAAATGTATTTAAAAAAATAAATTAAAAAAAATATATTTTTTTTTATTGATTTTTTTACAGAGAGGAAGGGAAAGGGATAGAGACTCCTGCACACCTCATACTGGGGATGTGCCTGCAACCAAGGCACATGCCCTTGACTGGAATTGAACCTGGGACCCTTCAATCTGCAGGCCAACACTGTATTCACTGAACCAAACTGGTTAGGGCAATAATTGAATCTCTTGTCTATAAAGACAAACATTGAAGAATCACTGTATCTGTGGAAAAGGGAATTAAAAAAAAAAAAGAACACCTAATAACCTGAGATACTCCAGATAAGCTTGCAAATTGCCTAGAACCATAGGTGGAGGAAATATCACATATAAGGTGTTAAAATTGCAGACCAGCAGTACAGATGAGTATGAGATCTCAATTTATTATACTAGCTTGATTGGGTTTGATAGAAACTGGTAGGTATCTATCACATATTCATTTCCCCCGCTTTCTTACTAAGAGAATTCCTTGTTGTGGGGTTGAGACTGTACATTGAAATTACTATTTGGGGCATGTGCATTACCTCCCAACTAGGTGTAGTTTCTGGAAAAGTTCTGGCTAATTATTTATAGTTAGATGTCTTGGGAGTTAAATGGCCGGTAAGTATTTTTTTTCTCCCACTTTTTCCAAATTCCTCTCTTGAGGAAAGATGCAATAGTTTGATCTCTAATGGCCAAAGAATATAAGCTGTGTATTAAAGGTGAATAATTAGAGAGACAATCAATCTGAGTCCCTAAGAACTTCATCAAGATGTCAGCCATTGCCCAGTGGCTGTTGCTCAGTGGTTGAGTGTTGACCTGTGAATCAGGAGGTAATGGTTCAATTCTAGGTCAGGGCACATGCCCGGGTTGCAGGCTGGATCCCCAGTGGAGGGCATGCAGGAGGCAACCGATCAGTGAATCAGTGATTCTTTCTCATCATTGATGCTTCTATATCTTTCTGCCTCTTCTTACCTCTCTAAAATCAATAAAATATATGAAAGTAGAAAAGATGTACAGCCATTACTGTAAGCTTACTAGCAAACTAATTGTATTTAAGGAAATTAAGCTTTATATCTAGGATCCCCATTAATAGCAACAAAATCAGTTTGCAAGATTTTATATTGGATTACCAAACTGGAAAATTTATATGAAAATTGTTCTAAGACCTATGTCGAAAGCACAGTGGCACTGATTTACAAAGTGTTCACTGTTCTGAACATAAATGATTTGCATGTGCACATAATGTACACCCATCTGATGGTGTTTTCAAAATTAAATAAATAAATAAACCCACCCCTCCACATTCACTTAATGCAAAAGAATTGTCCACTAGGTGAGAAGATCAGCAGACAAAACAAACAGGAGATTTAGCTCTCCAAGATATAAAACTATCCTGTATAATAAATGCCTAATATGCAAATTGTTCCTACAGGCCGAAGTTTGACCAACTGGGAGTTAGACATGTGCTGCCCACCAGGGAACAGTGAGGAACAAGGCAGCAGGATGGTAGAGCAGGTGAGTAGGTGGCCATAGGCCAAGGTGAGTGTAAAGGGAGGCACTGGCTGGCAGCCAGCAGCTGTTAGGGACCCTACCCTTGCACAAATTTATGCACTGGGCTTCCAGTACAACAATAACTACAAAGAATCAATAAAATTTGAACTTTTAATTATTATAAAGTTTAAAGACAAATTAGAAGAGATAATGGGAGAAAATAACAATATTATTTCAAACTAGAGTTTCTGTACCCCCAAAAGGAAAACTTGAAATGAAAAATCTAGCCAGTGAAACACACACACACACACACACACACACACACACACAGGTTAAACAACAAATTAGTCAAAGTTAAAGGTAGATCCTATAAAATATTTGGTAAGTAGGATAAAGCAATAAAAAATGAAAAATAGAACTGTCAGGATAAATGGAAGATAATAAAGTCCAACATATATTAATTCAATATTGGGGAAGGGGGGGAATTAGAGAATTGTGGAGAGGCAAAATTTAAAGGAAAAATTATTTTAAAATTTCTGGAGTTAAAGTAACATCTAAGTTTTCAAAAGAAAAAGTTTAACATAAGTACAAACTAGAAAAAGTAAAACAAATACCTAGATATAGTATTATAAAAAACAATAACCAAACCTCAAAGATAAAGGTAAAAATCTTAAAAGCAACCAGTGAAAAATGCAGAATACCTAAATAAGTAATCAGAAAACATTGAGATAATATCCTCAAGTGCAGAATAAAATACTTGGCAATATAAAATCCAATACTTTAACAACTACTCAATAAGAAAAAAAATTTTTAAATATTCAAAAATAGGCTGAGAGACTTTTCTACTCATAAAATCTTGATGAAATATAATATTTAATAGAGAATATAAACTAGAAGGATGGATGGGTACAAGAAGCAAAGGAAGTAATAAATTTACAAATGCATTGTTATCTAAATAGTTACTATATGTAAATGCTACTACTAATAATGACTAATTTGATAAAATGTTATGAAAGATGGGGATGGGAGATAAGAGAAGAATTTAAGTAATTTTAATTTCTTGGGAACAATCAAGAGATAAGAATTTTAGAATGCTTAAAGTAATGAAAATTTACACATTTAAGGATAACCACAAAAATAATAGAAACATAATAGCTAGTTTCTAAAACAATAGAGGAAAAAATAAGACATAAAGAAATCAAACCTAAATGAAGACATGAGAAATGGAGAAAAGAGGAAAAAAATCTCAAGCGTGACAATGTGAAAAAATATATAAATTAAGATGAAATAGTAGAAATATTTCAAATACATCAGTAAGCATAATACATATTAACATTAAATGTGTCTGTTAATACATTCTCAATTTGAATAAAAATATTAATATTAAGCTATGTGAATTTTATAATAGACACATGCAATAAATGACAAAAAAGATTGAAAGTAAAGAGCAAGACAAAAGATATAACAAGAACAGTATTCAAGAAGAAAGATGATGTGGCAGTATTAATATTGGAGAAAAATAGGCTTTAACATAAAAAAATTATTCTAAGGTGTGAAGGTGTCATTACTTAATAATGAAAGGAACAATTCATCAGGAACATATATCAATTTTGAACTGTATGCAGCTTACATTATGACTACACAATATATAAAGCATTAATTGACAGAATTTTCAAAAAAAAATTTTAAACTAACAACTACAGTTTGAAATATTATCGTGACTCTCTCAGACCCAAGAGTTTAAGAGGAAAAAAGAAATATCAAGGATATAGAAAATTTGAATGACATGAGTAATGATCTTTTTCTAACAAGTAGGGAATATTTATTCTTTTCAAGTACACAAGATCATTTACAACCATGAAATAGACCATTTCTATCTTGAATTGAACATTATATTTAAAAAATGAAGACAGCCCAGATGGGTGTGGCTCAGTGATTGAGCATTAACCTATGAACAAGGAAGTCATGAGTCTAATCCCAATCAAGGCCCTTGCCCAGGTTGTAGGCTCGATCCCCAGTGGGAGACGTGCAGGAGGCAGCTGATGAATTATTCTCTCTCATCATTGATGTTTCTATCTCTTTCTCTCCCTCTCTCTTCCTCATTGAAATCAGTAAAAAATAAATAAATATGTATATAAAAGAATGAAGAGACAAAAAGTTTCCCATTTATGTATGTGACTATAATAACCTTGAAATTAAAACAAAAAACAGCACAAAAAATAAAACTTATATGGAAATCTCACTTATAAACATGGCTCCAAACTTCTTAAGTTATTAGCAAGCCAAATTCAGATTCAGAAAGTTTTTGTTTACTGCAAACAAACAAATGTTTTTTTGTTCTTTTGTTAATCCTTACTCAAGGAGAATTTTCCATTGATTTTTTTTAAAAATACATTTTTATTGATTTCATAGAGAAAGGGAGAGGGAAAGAGAGAAACATCAATGATGAGAGAGAATCATTGATCGGCTGCCTCCTGCATACCCCCTACTGGGCATTGAGCCTGCAACCAGGCATGTGCCCTGACCACAAATTGAACTGTGACCTCCTGATTTATAGGTTTCTGTCCATCCACTGAGCAACACCAGCCAGGCTTTCCATTGATTTTTATGGTGTAGAACACATGTGTCAAACACAAGGCCCACGGGCCAAATCCAGCCCGCCAGGCCTTGCAATGTGGCTCGCACTGCGCTGTCATTACTGCACTCCACTGTCAGTTTATGACATTGTCAGTTTATGACTGTTCAGTAAACCATTAGGCCCGCGATTTAGGCTGGGTTTTAGATTTTGGCCCCTTCTCTGATTGAGTTCGACACCCCTAGTGTAGAAGGTAGAGAGGGAGGGAAAGAGAGAATCATTGTTGTGAGAGAGAAACATTGATTGGTTGCTTCTCACATGTGCCTCATTCAGGGCCCCTGATTGAACTTGACAGGGAATCAAAACCTTCAGTACACAGGCCTCTGCTCTAACCACTGAGAAAATTGTGCACAGCCAAATAAACCACATTTTGTGACCAAATAAGTTTTAATCCAGGAAATACATTAACATTAGAAAATGTGTTAATATAATTTGTTACATTACAAAATCCTATATAATAAAAGGCTAATATGCAAATTGTCCCTTCAACTGGGAGTTCAACCAGGAGTTTGACAAGGGGGCGGGGCCATCCAGCCAACTGCCCATGGCCCCTCCCCCAGGAGCCCCACACCTGGTCAGCCCCCAACCACCTTGATCAGGGACCAGCCTTGCCAACTGCCCATGGCTCCACCTCCCAGCTGGCCCAGCCTAATCAAACCCGATAGGGGCGGGCAGGCCATGTATGAATTTGTGCACTGGGCCTCTAGTTAAAGTGGAAGGAAGGAAGGAAGGAAGGAAAGAAGGAAGGAAGGAAGGAAGGAAGGAAGGAAGGAAGGAAGGAAGGAAGGAAGAAAGAAAGAAAGAAAGAAAGAAAGAAAGAAAGAAAGAAAGAAAGAAAGAAAGAAAGAAAGAAAGATTTAAGACTTACCTGGTACTCAATGCTTAGAGCCTAGGCCTGGGGACTAAAGTGTCACAGGTTTGTTTTAAGTCAATAGCATGTATCTCAGATGCAGGCTTCATCCCTGGTCTGGGCACGTGAGATAGGTAACCAGTCGATGTGTCTCTCTCATATTGATGTTTCTCTCTCTCTCTCTCCGTCTCTCCCCCACCCTTCCACTCTCTTTAAAAATCAATGGGAAAAATATCCTTGGGTAAGAATTAAGAACAACAACAAAAATGATCAGAAGCAGCATGGAAAATGGTAAGAACTTGTTAAATCTGGGGTGAGATACATGTGTTGACATAAGAAATATCCAAACATGCACAGAATTGTTTTGAGTGTATTTAAGATAAACTAAGGACTTGCTAGAAAACAAAACCTCAGGGGCTTTGGAGAATGATAGTTTTCTATGGTATTTTATACATTTTAAGGAGGAAGAATATACAAAGGTAGGAGAAAGCAAGGTACAGAATAGTTAACAAGATTATGTGCTCCCTTGAGGGTGGCTATACCACTGAGGGGTATAAAAACAGAGGACCACCCCTGGCATTTCAAACATGAGTTAAGCTAGTTGCACAAGAACATTGGACAGGGCTTGCTTTAAAAAAATAAAATAAAACTCTTCTTATAGGCCTGGAGCACAACTACCCACCATGACCTGGCCAGTTAGAAATGTATAATCAGGCCACCCTGTGAGGTTACTTTTCAGATTGATTGCAGAGCCCTTTTTTTTCATCTGCATGTCTATTTGTTACATTGCCCTCTGTACTTTTCTATATGTCTGAAATATTTCATAATAGCAAACAAAAGGGAAATGGTATTCACAATATAATCAAACTCTAAATCTTGTTTCAATGCAACCACGTGAATTAAATTTTTTAGTCCTATTCTTGAAGCAATTGTGGGAAAGATATGCCACATTATAAAACAGGCTAGCATTTATCTTCCTATAGTTCAGCCTTTTACTTATACCTTCTCAGAGAAGTAGGAAGATAACATACCACCTTTCCTTGGAACATCAAAAGATTTTCTTTTTCCTTCCTTCCCTCTATTCTTCCTTCCTTTTTTCAATTTTTCTTCCTTCATTCTCTTTCTCCTTTCCTTTCTTCCTTCCCTTTTCCAATAAAAGTACAATAATATCAATTTGTAATCTTACTCTAATTCTTTTCCTACTTTTAAGAGTTGTCAAAATACAAGAAGCTCAGTTAAATTTGAATTTCAGATATATAATGAGTAGTATTTTTGCATGAGAAGTATTTTTACTAAAAAGTTAATTGTTTTCTGTGAGGAATTCAAATTAACAGACAGTTCTTTATTTTTAAAAATATTTTTATTGATTTTAAACAGAAAAGAAGGGAGAGACAGAAACATCAATTGGCTGCCTAGTGCACAACCCTACTGGGGATCAAGCCTGAAACCCAGGCATGTGCCCGACCAGGAATTGAACTCTTGGTTCATGAGTTGACACTCAATCGTTGAGCCACACTGGCCGAGCCAGTTCTATATTTTTATTTGCTATATCTGGCAATCTTACTAACTTCTATTTATTATAATTACTTTTTATTATATAGATCATCTGTCTCACAAATATTATTTTCATTCTCAAATATGTATTCAGAATAGGTCTAATAGTCTTCTTGCATCTAATGAACAATGCTATCTATCAAAGATAGATAATGTTGCCAAAACCGGTTTGGCTCAGTGGTAGAGCGTCGGTCTGCGGACTGAAAGGTCCCGGGTTCGATTCCGGTCAGGGGCATGTACGTTGGTTGCGGGCACATCCCCGGTAGGGGTTGTGCAAGAGGCAGCTGGTCGATGTTTCTCTCTCATCGACGTTTCTAGCTCTCTCTCTCTCTTCCTTCCTCTCTGTAAAAAATCAATAAAATATATTTTTTTAAAAAAAGATAGATAATGTCTATTTATTTTTTAATGTATAATTTATTTATTTTTCATTTTTATGTCTTTATTGTTAAAAGTATATGTGTTCCTTTTCCCCCTCATTGACCCCTTTAGCCTGCCCTGGCTCTCCCCCCAGGCCCCATCCCAGGCCTTTCCCACCCTATTGTCTGTATCCATGGGTTATACAAAGATACTAATATCCTAGTTCTAGTCCTAGTATCAGGATGTGATCTTGACTAGTTCAAGCACAAATTGATTGGATCTTAAGTACAAGATTCCCAGAGGCACAAGCTAGCTTTAGGCAAACACCCTTGTATTTTATAGTTTTTTTTTTCTAATGAATTAAATATTTGGTTCTATTTGGGGTTCAAATTTTCTCTAAAAAAAATAATTTTTTCCTCATGTGACATATTTGTCTTGGTAGGTTTGTTTCTTTCTCTAAGAAAACACATCACTTCCCAGATTGTCTTTATAATGCACCATGGTTCCCTTTCGTTTCAATTCAGGGGCTTTCCACAATGTCCTTTGGTCCTTACCAACAACCATCCTAGTTTATTTCTTCCTTAACTGGTTCTCTTACAGAGATTGTGAGTCACTGAGCACAAAGAAAAGGAAATCTCACAGGAAGATTTGAATGAGAGCAACTACAGTGGTATTGAATAGAATTGACTGTGGTTTCACAGTAGTGGTTTCTTGCATGCCTCCTCCTCTTTGAAATTCTATTTTTATTTTTGCAATGAACAATTAAATAAAATAACAAGTTTGTTTATGTAAGCTAACCAGTCTGAAACAAAAACCTTGTGGGATTTGTTATTTCCTATTTTCTGTTTGCTTTCCTTTTGCCTTTATAAATCTTAAATCTTATAAAATCGAATATATTCACAAGTAAATAAAAAAGAAAACTGAAAAGCAAGCAATCACATATTTTTACACATATACACTGAGTGGCCAGATTATTATGATCTCTGAACACATAATAATCTGGCCATTCAGTGTGTGTGTGTGTGTGTGTGTGTGTGTGTGTGTGTGTAGGTGCATGAATTTGTGATTGAGTGGGGTCCTGCCAGCCTGGCAAGGGAGAGGGGACCAGCTGGCCTGCCTGCTGGTCGAACTCCTGGTTGAGGGGACAATTTGCATATTAGCCTTTTATTATATAGGACATACACTGAGTGGCCAGATTGTTATGCGTTCAGAGATCATAATAATCTGGCCACTCAGTGTATATAGTGTAGTGCTAATAAAATCAAAATTTTATAAAATCACATATAATACTGTCAGGATTTTTTTTTTCTTAATACAAGATCTGGGAAACATTTTCCTTTTCTATTAAATATTTCATCAAATTTTTTTCAGTAGTGTTCTAGTACTGTATTTTCATTTTTAAATGAAAGTTCAACTTTTTAAAAACTTTTTATCCTTTGAAACTCTGAGCTTTTATCTATAAAATACAATTTGTGGGGGAGAGAGAGGCAACGAAGGCTGAGCTGTGATGGAGTGTCTATGTTCTTGTCAGTGTAACTAATTCTACTGAGGACTAGAGGACAGTCACAATGTGAAGCTATGTTTTACAACCCCGGGGATAAAAATCAGTGAGAGGAAAGGTGAAAATGATGAAAGTCAATGTGGTGACACCGTTAAAGATTTACCTCAATGTGCCTTTGTTGGTTAGAGCTCACTGTGCTGCCTGCAAGAGGGGAAAAGAAATGGATTCACTTTATTGCACTCATCTGTCATAGATAATACCCTGCACAAAAAAGGTGGAAGGAAGTGGTGAACTTATCATCAGTCTGTGTACACATACAATAGGAATCCGTCTGAAAACTCAGCAGGCCTGGGATACTAGAGGCTGTCATAAAGGGGACAGTGACCCTCTACTGAGATCAGTGAGCTTGAAGCTCGGGAGAGAGGGGCACGCCAACTTGATCTTTCTTTGTATGCGCACTGTTGGGTGTGCCAAACACACCTCCTGACTTGGTGGGGAGTCACATTCAATTACCAGACAAATGCAACCCACTCTGCCACCAATGGGAGGAAGTGAACTCGCAGCTCTTTGAAGGATTCCACTGGGAATACATTCATCCTCTAACAGTGATGGATGGGGCCTGCCTCTCTCAGACCAACAGGGTATGTTCCAAAGCTGCTGAGATCAATGCCTGTGTGTCAGAAGCAACTGTCAGAAGCAAAATGCTGAGCAATTTCTAAAAGAAGCTAATTTATTTAAGAAATCTCTGTAACTTTCTAGCTATTGCCACAGCCAAGGAACCTGAGTATGTTATGTGCAAATCTCTCCCTTATCTTACCGTATTCTTGAGACTTTCTGTGATTCAAAAAGTTGTGATGGTCTTCTCCCCTTCCAGCTCTGGGTATTGCACATGTACTTCCTTTCATGACATCAGGTTGCATTAGGAAGTTTAAAAATTGTTAGGCATTACTATCTAAGAATAGTAATACACCCTTCCTGTTGGACCTCAAAGGGAGGGTGGGGATAAAAGGGAGAGATCAACCAAAGGACTTATGTGCACACATATGAGCCTAACCAGTGGTCAAGGACAATAGGGGGTTGGGGGCATGAGTGGGGGGGGTTTGGAATGGGGGGTTGAGGACAAATATGTGATACCTTAATCAAAAAAGAATTTTTTTTTTTTTAAAGAATAGTAATACATCCTCTGGTAAATGAGTATCACTAATTTTCAGTCTCAATTTTTTTTTTCTTTCATCTCTGGATGGTCAACTTTCCAGCCTGTCCCCTCATGTCACTTAGTGCTCCCCCCAAAATTCCTCCCCACATGCCCTAAGGATGGTTCCACTTTGCATCATCCTGGGATCCTCAGGCAGTGCCATGTTCTCCATAGTGCCATGTTATTCATATGTTTCATTCTCTTCTGATTCCCTGTGAATGCGCAGAGCAAAAGGTAGAAACTTAAAATATTAAGAAAAAAAAAAAAAGGAATGTGACCTCTCCCACCCCCTTTTTTAAATTACTGTCATTTTCTCCACCACAGAAGCTCCGTTCCCCTCCAGGCCTTTCTGACGTGAAGAGATGCCTGCCCCCCCATCCTAGAGGCTCTCCCCCGGGAAACTGCGAATCCTCTCCAGGATGGCTTACCAGCAACAGCACACCGCAGCCCAGGTGTCCTGTCAATTATAGATGAGGGAATTACCTGTGTTATCATAACTGTGCACTTGATCCCTTTCACAAGCTTTTTCTAAATACCCCAGGCTGTATTCCACCAGGCAAATTGGCCACTTACTACATTAAATATTTCTTGACCTTCATGTACTACGAAAGAGCCAAAAGAGTGTCTGAATTTGCAATCCCACCCACACAAAAAAGTGACAAATCAGGGATAATGTTCCTCTTTTTGTTTTTGGGGCAAAAGTTTAAAATTCTAATAAAATAAAATAAAATAAAAAGGTGTTTGGGGAATGCCATTGCCAGAGAAGCTGCAGAGGATGCATTATCTGACCTATCGCCAGAGAAGGGCTCCGCAGGGAGGCTGGCGTGCAGTCAAGTTTTTGATAAGGGAATGCATGTGGCTTTGTAGACAAGGATTAGAAGGCTATTTTGAGCAAAAAAGTAGAGCCATTCTTTGACAAGAATAAGAGAAAAGAAATAAAAAGGTGGCCAGGGTGAATGGTTTCTCTTTACCCCTTGGATCTCCCATTGTCCATCTGACAAATCATATCTATCCCATTTTCCCAAGCTCTCTTCAAGGTTCAGGAAAACAACTGAAATCCACTCACATTATTGTATCTGTCACAAAATGAGCCTCCTACCCTGCCCCATAGGTGTCTTTCAGTTTATGATAAATGTAACTTAAGTTGTGAACTGACTGGTTGGAGAGCATGTATACCTCATACTCTTTGGGAGTGTGTATTACATTTGCCAACGTACTACATGTTAAGCCATGTTCACACATAGGCTCTGAGAGAGACAGTGCTTGTGTATCACACACTGAAGTTTTAGTTCAAGCCTGCAACCTTTTAGTGACTGGGATGATGCTCCAACTTCCCATCCAGACCAAAATTTCTGTTTCTGACTGGAGAAGGGAGTCCAGAATACACAGTGTATATGTGAAAATAGGTATGAAAATGGTCTAATATTATAAAATATTGACATTTCTACTGGGTTTCTTAATAATTTATTATAAGGTGGAATTAGGACTTAGTATTTAATAAGTATCCTTTAATTAATAGTACTTCTGTTTTAAGAAAGAGAGTTTTTAAATGTTGATTTAATACATTGAATTCTATCACTCTTTATATTTGGTGATTATTGGGAAGGATGTTGTTTCCAAGATGCTTTGGAATTAGCCCTTGAGCAGGAAAAATATTTATTACTGCTCAGTGAAGTTCGATGGAGGAAGAATATTTGGACCGTTTGTACTTCATTAATGTAAGTTTAGTTTGTTAAATCCCCAAGTATTGCTATACAAGTCTTCAGATTAAAAATTAATTACAAGAATTATCAACAAATACAAAGAGTCAAGAAAATCATAAAAGCCCATATGTCTGTCTGGCTCTGGAAAGCATAGCATGGTGGCAGTGACTGAAAACCATATTTTATAGTGAGCTCTCAAAGTAATCTGTCATGTATACTAATTCTTACTTCTTTTATGCAAGATATCTAAATTCCTTCTCAAAGCAAATGAACCTTTCACCTATTCATACAATGCAGTTTTATCTCTTAAGCAAAAATTGGTCATGGGTAAAACAAATGCATTGGCCTAGAAGTTTCTGAGATAGTTGATATTGCTCAATTCTTATTTGGAGATATTTTGGGCACAGGAACAAGTGCTTCTCAATAATTATTTCTATTATATTAAACTGTTAGGACATTTTGACTGTAGTTAAGGTACTATGCATATGCACAGTATACATAGAAGAGGGCACTGTTACATTAGGTTATTTACATCAGATTAATTATAATTATATTTAAAATGGTCATTTGTTGACAGTCATTGTTTTCAAACATGATTTTTCCTGGCTCTCATACTGACACATTTATCATGCATATAAAATTCATAAATATTTAATTTGCCTTTAAAAAAAACTAAACAACAAATACTCTAAAGATACAACTAAAATAGTAACTCTTTTATAGTCAGATAAAAAATTTGAAATTTTCAAATCAGTCTTTAAATGGATTTTGAATCCTAGTTAATTCTGCTCCCTCCCCCCCAAAGTAATATTCTGAATAAAAAACAGATAGAATTAATGAAAAGAGAAACTAATATATGTTAGGAACAATGTACTGTTGATTTGTATATATTCTCAATGTCTCTACTGGAATGCAAATAAACCTTCAAAATCAGATTATTACATTCAAAATTCTGTACTCATGATTATAGAAAATTATTTGTATTGTTAATATCTGTATTTCTAATAGTTTTTAAAAATATGTTGCCTTAATTTTTAAAGAAATTTAAGTGATCAATATAATGCCCAATTGGATTAATATGGTATAATTTTGTTGTGCATTACATGTAGAGTTTTTTACTCTTAATTACTTTACAAGAACTTGTACCTATATTGACATTTGAAAATTGAATAAATTGAGTCTTAAGGAACTAGCAGAAAATCAAAAGAATGGTCAGAATGTGAATTCTTCATCCTTCTATAAAGTAACCAGAGCTTAGTATAAGGTATAGCAAATATGTATTTTTAATAAATTGCTGTGTTTTCTAAATATAAGGGAAATTTCTAAAAAGAGAAAAAGTACCCATTTGAAATGAGTAGAAGGCAGTAAGTACAGAGGTAAATGGAGCAGGACATTTTAAGGGAGATTTATGTTGAAGTAGATGCCTTCATCAGTACTGCTAGCCAGGGGTTATGCCTCTGGGCCTTGGCAAGATTGGGGCAAAAATTGAAACTCTTGCATTGATCATAAAATCATACAATTAAAGGGAGCTCAGTGGTCTCAGGTCAGGACAAATCTGGAACTTGCAGAATATAAGATTTCTGTAGAGTAAAAAAGTCTCCCATTTATGTCCTCAGTATTCTTTCAGATGTGGTTCAATAAGATATAAATCAACAATGAAAATTCAAGAAGAAAATATAGAAATAAGCATCCATAAATGAGCATCAATAGAAATAAATATTAACATAATAACCAACCAATTAATTCAGAATCTGGAATTACCAAATATGAAAAATAAGTTTTATATATGCAAAATATTTAAAGAAATAAAAAGCCTATATAATAAAGAGGTAATATGCAAATTGACCATCACACCTTTGCATAAGATGGCCACCCCCATGTGGTCAAAAGATGGCCACATCCATGTCATCACAAGATGGCCACCACAAGATGGCTGGAAAAGGAAGGTAGTTGGGGGTGAACAGGCCAACAGGGGAGGGCAGTTGGGGGTGACCAAGCCTGAAGGGAGGAGGTTTGGGGGGGGGGACCAGGCCTGCAGGGGAGGGCAGTTAGGGATGACCAGGCTGGCAGAAAAGTGGGTAGGAGGTGATCAGGCTGGCAGACAGAAGTGGTTAGGGGCAATCAGGCAGGCAGGCAGGCGAGTGGTTGGGAGCCAGCAGTCCCAGATTATAAGAAGGATGTCCAACTGCCTGTGGGATCGGCCCTAAACTGGCAGTTGTATATCCCCTGAGGGGTCCCAGATTGAAGAGGATGCAGGCTGGATTGAGGGACCCTCCCCGCTGCTCCTAGTGCACAAATTTTGTGCACCAGGCCTCTAGTATAGAACAAAAAAGGAGAATAAAAGAGAGATTATAAAAATTTATTTAAAAAAATTAAATAGAACCTTTTGAACCTTTAGAAATTACAATATATAAATATTGAAATACCTTATTTGAATTAAATAACAGATTAGATAAATAGTTAAATGCAAGTAGATTTATAAAAATAACACAGAAAGTAGAATAGGAATAAAGAAAATATAAGAAAGAGGTTAAGAAACACAAAGCATAAGATAAAGAAGGTCCACATTATACATAATCAGATTTATATATGGAGAGATTTGAATCATTGACATTTTATGATGATTTTGAAATGGGAATTCTAACTGGAACTGCATAGTGTTCCCCTGGGCAGAATGGTCTCCTGGGATCTTTGTCCAATTGGGGTCCAAAAAATAAACCACAGATGGAAGATGGTATAGCAAAGATGGGAATTTATTGAAGAACAAGTACAGACTCCCACATGGGCAGGGGGAAAGAGTCCCACTGAGGCCCCTTTCCCTACAGTTCAAAAGGCTTCAGCTTTTTGTGCCTCAATATCCCCTCTGATGATCACTATTTCCCTTTGATTTGGTCACTATAGCAACTACTAAGCTCAAGTCTCATGGAAACTACTCCATGGGATTCCCTCCTTCTTCTCTCTTATTGTTCTCCTATTTCCTCTGAGCTTTTCTTCCTCTTTCTTTGATTGGGGGGTTTCCTTTCCTTCATTCTGAAATTGTGTACCTTTTGCTACTCTCAGTTCCCTTATCTTATGGAAATGTAACTTCTGCCACTTTCAGCTCCTTTGTCTTATGGAAATTTACCCTTTTGCAACTCTATAGCCCTGTGTTTTTTTCCATGGACCCATACATTCCTAAAATTTTCTAGGCCTGCCTATTTCACCCCTAAAAATTCCTTTCAATGTGGATTTTGGCAAGTTATTTATTTTCTATCTCAATTTTCTCCTTTGTTGAAGTAAAGGTAATAAGATGTATATTAATATTAGAGGTCTGGTGCACAAAATTCATGCACTTGGGGGAGGGGAGATCCCTCAGCCTGGCCTGCACTCTCTTGCAGTCCAGGAGCCCTCAGAGGATGTCTTGCTGATGGCTTAGGCACACTTCCCATCAGTCAGATATCCTTAGCACTGCTGCAGAGATAGGAAAGGCTCCCGCCACTGCCATTGAGCTAGCCAGCCATGAGCCCAGCTTCTGGCTGAGTGGTACTCCCCCTGTGGGAGTGCATTGTCCATCAGGGGGCAGCTCCTGCATTGAGTGTCTGCCCCCTGGTGATCATTGTGCATCATAGCGACCGGTCAGTACACCATTCAGTCGATTTTCATATAAGCCTTTTATTATATGGCCTAGAGCCCAATGCATGAAAATTCATGCAAGAGTAGGCCTTCCTTCCCCCAGCAACCAGCACCATCTTTCCTCTGTCACCCAGGACCCAAGCAGATTCCTCTGGCCACCAACAGGCAGCTGAGACCTGGGGAGCTTCCCTTCAGCAGCTGGCAGGCACCCAGGACCTGGGCTTCACTCCAGCTGCCCACAGGTACCCAGGACCTGGGCTGGCTTCCCTCTGGCCCTAGCATATTATCCTTTTGTTATTATATAATAGATTGTTGGCTAGATTGATTACAAGCAGCCATTAGAATAGAATAATGGCTAGAAATTTTTAGAGCTCATCAGAGATATAATAACATACACAAAAAGCACAGAATATACCAAGAAATAATTTTAGAAAAAAAGTGTAGATGTTGTAGTGAAATTGAAGACACAAAGAAGATAAATTAATAATAATCTACAAAAATAGACAGTTCAAATAATAACAGACCTCTAAGAAAGTAATCATAGAGCCAAAACCAGTTTGGCTCAGTGGATAGAGCGTCAGCCTGCGGACTGAAAGGTCCCAGGTTCGATTATGGTCAAGGACATGTACCTTGGTTGTGGGCACATCCCCAGTAAGGTGTGTGCAGGAGGCGGCTGATCGATGTTCTTCTCTCATTGATGTTTCTAACTCTCTCTCTCCCTTTCTCTCTGTAAAAAATCAATAAAATATATATATATTTTTTTAAAAAGTAACCATAGAGGCCAAAGGTAGGTCTTCTAATATTATCAAAATTGTGTTTACTTTCTTATTTTTTTTTAAACTACTCTGTTCTGTGCATTTAAAATAATAACTGACACATTGTGGGGACTCAATTAGAAATCGTTGAATAAATTATTATATATACAAATGTACAAAATGTTCTATGATATCCACAAATATAAAGTATCGATGAATCTATGTAATAAAATATGTAAATGGTGAGATATAACAAGTTTGTAGATAAGAATACCTCAATATTTAAAGATATAATTTATCTCCAAATGGATCTTATAGATCTGAGGCAATCTAATCAACTTCCAGCAGCATTTCCAAGGTATTTATTATTCTAATTTTAACATTTCCGTGAAATAACAAAGGTCCATGAATAGCCAGAATTTTCTAAAGAGAAGAATAGGGAGAGGAAGAGGCAAGGTAGAGGAGCATGAAGTAAAGGGGCTTGCCTTTTTATATAATATTAAGACTAGGGGCCCAGTGCATGAATTTGTGCACCTTGAAAGGAATTGGGAGCCATAAGACAAGACTGCAGTGGGCAAAGGGGCAGGTCTCCACCCATCCTTCACACCCCTTCCCACCCCTTCCCACCATGGCCCTGGTCCCCTATCTAATGGCAGCCCCACTCCCGCCACCACTGATCCCCACAAGCTGATGGCACCAGCCCCACTTGCACCCGCTGATGATGTGGAGTGATTGGGGCCAGTGCCAGCAATGGCTGCAAGCAGTGTGTATGAGTGGCATTTCAGCACTGGCTGCAAGTGTGAGCAGGGCAGGCACCGGCAGTGGGTGAGAGAGGCAGCTGCTGGCCCCAATCTCTCCTCAGGACCAGGGGGAGTTGGAGAAGCCCTGAGGGGCATTCGGGGCCAGCAGCTGCTACTCGCACCCGCTAACAGCAGCTGTCTGGTGTGAATGAATCAAAACTATACCTATTTTTTTTTTTGTCAGATTAGCAAAAATATATTTTTTGGTGCTGCCACAGAATTTTAGTAATTAGTTTTTATGTTCCATGAGATAAAAAAGGTTGAAAATCACTGGTAACTAACAGGAGATATCTTTACTTATATAAACACTGGGAGTGTACAAGATAGATAACAGGCAGAAGTAAGATAATTTGGGAAAAGAAGTCATTTTTGTACACAGTACACAGAATTATTTTTCATAAGAAAGTATTCTTTGGGTACAAGATACCTCAGAAGAGGTGTAAAATAAAGAGAAAACACAGTACAAAAATAGTATCAATTAAACAAGAGTTAAACAAGAAAAATTCAAGTCCTATTTTAAAACATAATAAAGAAAGTGTTTACAATTTCAGTATTTTCAAAAACTTTTCAGTGTGCATTAATGTGCTTCACCTTAATGTGAGGCTGGCAGGGAAGGGAGAGCAGTTGGGAGGAACCAGTCCTGCAGGGGAGGGCAGTTGGGGGCAACCAGGCCATCAGGGGAGGGGAGTTAGTGGTGACCAAGCCAGGGAGGGATTGCGGGGGGACCAGGCGGGCAGGGAGTGGTTAAGGGGTAATCAGGCAGGCAGGTAGGTGAGCGGTTGGGAGCCAGCAGTCCCGGATTATGAGAGGGATGTCCAACTGCCTGTGGGATCAGGCCTAACCTGGCAGTTGAACATCGCCCAACGGGTCCCAGATTGAAGAGGATGCAGGCTAAGCTGAGGGACATCCCTCTCCCCCCTCCCCCAGTGCATGACTTTCATGCACCGGGCCTCTAGTATTTTCAATAAAGCATCTTAACACTATTTTTTGAGGAAAGCAATACATTAAACCTCAGAATTACCTGAGGATATTTTTTTTCATTGATTGTTAGAAAGAGTGGAAGTGAATGAGGGAGGGGAGAATAATAGACATTGATGTAAGAGAGACACATCAATTGGTTGCCTCCTCCACAGGCCCACACCAGTGCCAGGGATCAAACCTGCATCCCAGCTATGAGCCCTTGACCTGAGAGGGGAATCAAACCCGTGACACTTTGGTCCATGGGCTGATGCCACACCAGCCAGAGCTAAACCTCATATATTTAAATATGCAGAAACATGCTCTAGTTTTTGCAGGAAGGAAGAGCAATGGGTGGTAATGGTATTTTTGTTGCCATGACAGAGAAATCATGAGAGATTGATTTGGGAGAGAGGAGGCAAGATGAACTATTGCAGGATATGAAATTGAAGGCTACTTTTTCCCTGTGTCTCAGGTGAGAGAAGAGCACAAAGAACAGCTTCACAACAGCCCTTCCTAACCCTGACTCTGTGTGCTTCTGCAAAAAAATGGCTATGTGTCAAACAGCGAAGAAATGTAATCATTATTTTTAGAAATTTTTAGACATTTTCCATTTCCTAGCTGACTATCATAATTTATTTTCCACAGGGTTGTTCATCATCCATAAAATTGTGTAGGATTTGTGAAGCAATCTTGAGTTTATACCCTGTGGGATGTTTTAGTGTAGAACCAGAAGAAACCTAGAGTGATTTTATTTTATTTTATTTTTTTCATTCAACCTGGAGAAGAAAACTGTCTGTTGATGAATTGTATTAAAGGCACCCAGAACAGAATGACAACAGCAAAGGCTTTTTAAAAAATCTATTGAAAGTTTAAAGTTGTTGAGGCCATTTGATAGTTTAGGTGCTATGCAATTAGTTTGTAGTGTTCAAGAAAGGCTTGGCAGGCACTGCAAGGAGAATGAATGGTGGGGCTTGAGGCTGTTGCCTAGAGGAACACAGCAGAGAGCAGAACTTGTCTCTGCTGCCCCAGCTGTATGCTGTGAGGACTATTCCCCACTGTTCTGCCAGGAGAGAAAGCCCGGCATGGCTGTGGGACCCCAGACTACAATTCAACTGCCATTGCTGCTAAAGCTTCATTTTGGATTCATACACTGGGCAGAAGTTCCTGTAATCCAGTGAAATGTTGAGCCTAACGAAACAGATCCTTATCACAGGGTTTTCTCTATTCTCTTTAAATTAGTATTAATAGGATCTTAAATAATTTGCATCTTAAGTTGGCTATATGAATGCATCATCAATTGATCTGTTACTTTTAAAATATATTTTATTGATTTTTTTTACAGAAGGAAGGGAGAAGGATAGAGAGCCAGAAATATCAATGAGAGAGAAACATTGGCCAGCTGCCTCCTGCACATCCCTTACTGGGGATGTGCCCACAACCAGGGTATATGCCCTTGACTGGAATCAAACCTGGGACCCTTCAATCTATAGGCCGACACTCTGTCCACTGAGCCAAACTGGTTAGGGCTGACCTGTTATTTTCTATACAATTGACAAGTTGCCTTTTAGCCAGGTGATATTAACTTTACACACACACACACACACACACACACACACACATACACCAAAACATACACACAGAACAGAACAATGGCAGTAAAGTGGATGATATGAGTATTTTCTTATTTTTTCTTAAATAATATTGATTCAGGCAGATTCTCCCACTTCAATAAATCTTATTCATAGAATATGGTAGAACCTTGTGTGTATTTATTAGACTGTCACTCCACACATTCCCACAGAGCTTTAATATAAGAGAGAGAGGACAGAGTGAGTGGACTTGGGTTTAAATCCTGGCTCTGGCTCTGGCTCTTATTAGCTGGGGCACCTGGGGGTCACTCCTCTGGGCTTCAGTTTTCTTGTATGCAGTGTAGAATAATAAATAATATGGCTAAATATTTAACTACTGTATTTGGCATATCTCATGCAATAAAAGTTGGTATATACAATATATTTGATTTAAAATCGGTTTGTCATATTAAATGTCTTATTAAGATACATACAGTACCTTCTTAAAATCATAAATATTCTAGTAGTTAAATGGATAAAAACAAAACAAAAAAAACAAAAACAAAAACAAAAAAAGCACAGGAGACCAAAGACAAAGAATGCATCTTGCTGGGGGGAAGGGGGGGGGGTTGTTTTACAGTTAAGAATGGCATTGTATGGTTAGCTTTAATTCCAATTGCATGGCTATAATAGCTAATATTTATTTTATACTTCATCTTCTAAGGTTTGTACTATTATTATTTTCTTTTCACATATGAGGAAATTGAGACACTAACAGATTTAGTTACCCAAAATCATATAGCTGGTGAGTGAGCTAGGATTCCAACCCAGGAATGCTCTTGCCAGTCTGGTAACCACTGTGCCCTACTGCTTCTTCATATATTTTTCCCAGTACACATTATATATTTATCTGATGATAACATATTCACTCATAATCACACTTTTGGTGGCTTCAAGTTAGAGAATTACTGTTAGATCAAAAAGAAAATCTCATCCTTCTCTTGTGCTATGCTGTGACATAATCTATCACTTATTTTTCCTTTTCCTTTTCTGGAAAATGCCACATTTTAATAAATTTAAGGAATATATGATGTGTTAAGTTTAATGGTCTGACTAAGAGGCTGGGAAACAGGAATATGGAAAGAGTTGGGAAAGGGCATGGAGTTATGAATGGAGAAAGGAAGGCTGGAAGAAGAGTTGAGAGGGGATATTCAGAGTAGGACATCCATAGGAGGAAATCTGAGAAGACATGGAAAAAAGGATATCATGGGACAGACTGAAGACCAGCACTGTTTTATACAAGGGCAGGCATTTAGTTTGTACTCAGAATCCAACGGGCACCACCGGCCAACAAGCCAGTAGAAGGAGCCACCATTTGAGGGAACTGAGACCAGTTTTCTCTCTTTGAAAACAACTTTTCCAAGGCAAGGCTTGTTTCTCTTTTCTCTTCTTGTTTATTAGGGAATAGGAAACACAAAAGTCACTGGTTTGTATTGGGGAAAACCACTTAACAGGCTCCTCCCATTCACACTAGACTCACCAAAGAGAGTGCTTATACTTTTAATTAAAGCTACCATCTAAGGGGGCACCAAAGAGGAATGCAATAAAACTTGTGAATGATCTTTTTTTTTTAATTTATTGATTTTAGAGAGGAAGGAAGGAGAGATAGGAACATCAATGATGAGAGAGAAACATTGATCATCTGACTCCTGCATGCCCCCTACTGGGGATTGAGTCCACAACCCTGGGCAAGTGCCCTTGATTGGAATCAAACCCAGGACCCTCAGTTCCCAGGCCAAAGCTCTATCTACTGAGCCTAACCGGCCAGGGCGTGAATGGGCTTTGAGTCACCATTCATAGAAGAAAAATAACAATTTGATTATCTCTTTTAGGCTTAGTGCCATCATTAAAAATGGGAGACTAGTCTTAGTAAACGCCCTGGGTTGAATGATAAGTATTAAAATATCAGAGGCCTCAGTATCTAATGATGCAAAACCAAGTCTAAATTATTAATGCTACTTTAGTATGACTACTGTTATGTGCTGGTTTTTTGGAGCAGAGCTGCTCAATGAACTGGAGAAAACAGTGGCTGTGTTTTAGATAATAGACATCCAGGTAGTACCTTGCTTATAAGTCATATTTTCCATTTTAAACTTTGTTTTTATTCATAATTTAGGTAGAGCGCAATGCTATGACTTCAACCAATGTTAAAAGACTCTGAATAGGCTAATTTGGTTTACAGTGGGTGCAATACAAAACACAAGCCAACAGAATATTCTGACACAAGCCAACAGAATATTCTGACCTGGGGCAATTAGCCTAGTAATAGTGTGATAATAGTCCTTATAAAGCAGGAAGACTAGTTATTGCATTTAGTTGGTTTTGTTTATTCTAAGCTCTGTTTATAGGATACAAAATGCAAGGGTGGACAGTTATCCCTCTGATTTGATCTGTGTAGGCAGCCAAACCAACTAATTCAGGAGGGAGATAGATCCCTGACTAACTACTCTGATCAAATCAAGAGAATAACTGCCAGATCTCTCTTTCACTTGATGTCGAGTAGATGCTGCCTTGGGGAATGGCTTAGATTCAAAGGCTCTGTTTGAAGTTCCCCAAAAGTCTGTTAATTAGAGCTCTTTGGCTGCCGACAGTTAGAATTCCATTGCTTGGGTTGGTTGGCTAATAAGTTCTCGGACACCATAAATTCAGCCACCTTAAAATGCTGGGGGAAAAGGCCTTCAGAATAAAAAAATAATTGTCATAGCATGGTTTTACTGCTAAAAAGAAAAGAAAACAATATTGTACCTGAGATAGTTCAGTATTCTTCCATTCAAGCAAAATGTTCGGGAAATGTAGAGATAAATTGTTCAGTTCAGAATAGTGTTTTAGGTCTGAGTCCTATAAGCATAGTCACATGGTAATTCCTTTAGTCAGTACCAATGTTTTTTTTTGTTTGTTTTTTTTTTGTTTTTTTTAAAATATATTTTATTGATTTTTTTTTACCCCCTCCCTCCCTCCCACACATCCCCTTCTTCCCCAGAGTTTTGTGTCCATTGGTTGTACTTATATGCATGTATACAAGTCCTTCGGTTGATCTGTTATCTCCCCCAGATCTTCCTCCCCTCCCTGCTGTAATTTGACAGTCTACTTGTTGATATACTGTCTCTATATCTATCTTTTGGTTCATCAGTTTATAATGTTCTTTATTATCCACAAATGAGTGAGGTCATGTGGTGTTTCTCTTTCATTGATTGGCTTATTTCACTCAGCATGATGTTCTCCAATTCCATCCAGGTTGCTGCAAATGATGAGAATTCCTTCTTTTTTATGGCAGCATAGTATTCCATTGTGTAGATGTACCATAGCTTTTGGATCCAATCATCTGCTGACGGGCACCTAGGCTGTTTCCAAATTCTGGCTATTGTAGATTGTGCTGCTATGAACATAGGGGTGCATATATCCTTTCTGATTGGTGTTTCTAGTTTCTTGGGATATATTCCTAGAAGTGGGATTACTGGGTCAAATGGGAGTTCCATTTTCAGTTTTTTGAGGAAACTCCACACTGTTCTCCACAGTGGTTGCACCAGTCTGCATTCCCACCAGCAGTGCACGAGGGTTCCTTTTTTTTCCGCAACCTTGCCAACACTTGTCGTTTGTTGATTTGTTGATGTTGGCCATTCTGACAGGTGTGAGATAGTACCGCATTGTTGTTTTGATTTGCATCTCTCAGATAATTAGTGACTTTGAGCATGTTTTCATGTGCCTTTTGTCCTTCTTCTGTCTTCTTTTGAAAATATTCTATTTAGGTCCATTGCCCATTTTTTAATTGGATCATTCATCTTCCTTTTATTTAGTTGTATAAGCTGTTTGTAGCTGTTGGAGATTAAACCTTTATCAGTGGTAACATTTGCAAATATGTTCTCCCACACAGTGGGCTTTCTTGTTGTTTTGTTGATGGTTTCTTTTGCTGTAAAAAAGCTTTTTATTTTGATGTAGTCCCATTTGTTTATTTTCTCTTTAGCTTCCATTGCCCTAAGGGTAGCATCAGTGAAGAAGTTCTTTTGGCATATGTCTGAGATATTGTTGCCTGTGAATGCTTCTAGTATTTTTATGGTTTCCCGTCTGATGTTTAAGTCCTGTATCCATTTTGAGTTTATTTTTGTGTATGGTGTAAGTTGGTGATCTAGTTTCATTCTTTTGCATGTATCTGTCCAATTTTCCCAACACCATTTATTGAAGAGACTGTCTTGACTCCATTGTATATTTGTGCCTCCTTTGTCAAATATTAATTGAGCATAGTGATTTGGGTTGATATCTGGGTTCTCGATTCGATTCCATTGATCTACATGTCTGTTTTTGTGCCAGTACCAGGCTGTTTTGAGAACAGTGGCTTTGTAATACAGTTTGAAGTCTGGTATTGAGATCCCTCCTACTTTACTCTTCTTTCTCAGGATTGCTGTGGCTATTCGAGGTCTTTTATTGTTCCAAATGAACTTTTGGAGAGTTCTTTCTAGGTCAGTGAAATATGCTGTTGGTATTTTAATGGGGAGTGCATTGAACCTATAGATTGCTTTAGGAAGTATGGACATTTTGATGATGTTGATTCTACCAATCCATGAACATGGTATGTTCTTCCATCTGTTTACATCTTCCTCTATCTCTTTTTTCAGTGTCGTGTAGTTTTCCGCGTATAGGTCCTTTACTTCCTTAGTTAAGTTTATTCCTAGGTATCTTAATTTTTTTGTTGTGATGGTAAATGGAATTGCTTTTTTAGTCTCTGTTTCTATAAACTCGCTGTTGGTGTATAGAAATGCCATAGATTTCTTGGTGTTAATTTTGTATCCTGCTACATTGCCAAATTCATTTATTAAGCCAATTAGTTTTTTAATGGAGTCTTTTGGGTTTTTTATATACAATATCATGTCATCTGCAAATAAGGATAACTTTACTTCTTCTTTTCCAATTTGGATGCCTTTTATTTCCTCTTCTTGTCTAATTGTGATGGCTAGTACTTCCAGTACTATGTCAAAGAGGAGTGACGATAGTGGGCATCCCTATCTTGTTCCTGTTCTTAGAGGGAATGGTTTTAGCTTTTGCCCATTGAATATGATGTTGGCTGTGGGTTTATCATATATAGCTTTTATTGTGTTGAGGTATGATCCTTGTACTCCCACCTTGTTGAGAGTTTTTATCAGGAAAGGGTGTTGGATTTTATCAAATGCTTTTTCTGCATCAATTGATATGACTATATGATTTTTATCTTTCAACTTGTTTATGTGATGTATCACATTTATTGATTTGCGGATATTGTACCAACCTTGCATTCCTGGAATAAATCCTACTTGGTCATGGTGTATGATCTTTGTGATGCTCTGCTGGAGCTGATTTGCTAGAATTTTGTTGAGGATTTTGGCATCTATGTTCATGAGGGTTATTGGCCTGTAATTCTCTTTCATTGAGTTGTCTTTATCTGGTTTTGGTATTAGGGTGATGCTGGCTTCATAGAAGGAGTTTGGAAGTGTTCCTTCCTCTTGTATTTTTTGGAATAGTCTGAGGAGGATAGGTTTTAGTTCTTCCTTGAATGTTTGGTAAAACTCTCCTGTGAAGCCATCTGGCCCTGGGTTTTTGTTTGCTGGAAGCTTTTTGATGACTGTTTCAATTTCTTCCCAAGTCACTGGTCTATTGAGATTTTTAGATTGTTCCTGATTGAGTTTTGGAAGTTTGTATTTTTCTAGTAATATGTCCATTTCCTCCAGGTTGTTCAGTTTGTTGGAATAGAGTTGTTCGTAGTATTTTGTAACAATCCGTTGTATTTCGGTGGGGTCTGTTGTTATTTCACCTCTTTCATTTCTGATTTTGTTTATTTGGGTCCTCTCTCTTTGATTCTTGGTTAGCCTGGCTAGAGGTCCATCTATCTTGTTTATTCTTTCAAAGAACCAGCTCTTGGTTTTGTTGATCTTATGTATTGTTTTTTTGGTCTCTATCTCTGCTCTGATTTTTGTTATTTCCTTCCTTCTGCTTACACTGGGCTTTTCTTGTTGCTCCTTTTCTAACTCTTTGAGTTGTAGAGTTAGATCATCTGTTACCATTTTTTCTAGTTTTTTGCAATAGGCTTATAAGGATATGAACTTCCCTCTCAAAACTGCTTTTGCTGTGTCCCATAGATTTTGGATTGTTGTGTTTTCATTGTCATTTGTTTCCAGGATGTTTTTAATTTCTTCCTTGATTTCTCTGGTAACCCAGTCCTTGTTTAATAGCAAGCTGTTTAGTCTCCATGTGTTTGATTTCTTTGGATTATTTTTATTGTAGTTAATTTCCAGTTTTATGCCATTATGGTCTGAGAAGATACTTGATATGATTTCTATCTTCTTGAATTTGAAGAGACTTTGTCTATGTCCCAAAATGTGGTCTATCTTTGAGAATGACCCATGTGCACTTGAGAAGAATGTATATTCTGTGGCTTTGGGGTGGAGTGTCCTGAAGATGTCAATTAATTCCATCTGGTCTAGTGAGTCATTTAGGATTGATATTTCTTTGCTGATTTTTTGTTTAGATGATTTGTCGAAGGGTGACAGTGGGGTATTAAAATCTCCTACTATGATTGTATTGCTATTAATCTCTCCCTTAATGTCCTCCAGCTGTTTTTTAATGTATTTGGTTGCTCCTGTATTGGGTGCATATATATTTACCAGGGTTATTTCTTCTTGTTGGATTGTTCCCTTTATTATTATGAAGTGGCCTTCATTATCTCTTGTTATGTCCTTCACTCTGAGATCTAATTTGTCAGATATAAGTATTGCTACCCCAGCTTTTTTTTTCATTTCCATTTGCCAGGAAAACTTTTTTCCATCCCTTCACCGTCAGTCTGTGTGCATCTCTTTTTCTGAGGTGGGTTTCTTGTAGACAACAGATGTATGGGTCTTGTTTTCTTATCCAATCTGTTACCCTATGTCTTTTGCTTGGAGCATTTAATCCATTTACATTTAAGGTTATTATTGATAGGTACTCATTTGATGCCATTTTTATTCTATACCCGTGTTCCTTCTTCACTTCTTATTTCTTTATTTTTACAGTAGACCCTTTAGCATTTCTTGCATTGCTGGTTTGGTGGAGATAAATTCCTTCAGTCTTTTTTTGTCTGTGAAGCTCCTGATTTCCCCTTCAATTTTGATTGATAGCCTTGCTGGGTATAGTATTCTTGGATTCAGACCCTTCCTTTGCATGACTTTGTATATTTCATCCCATTCCCTTCTGGCCTGATAAGTTTCTGTTGAGAAATCAGTTGCTAGTCTATTGGGAGTTCCTTTGTATGTAACTTTCTGTCTCTCTCTGGCTGCTTTTAAGATTCTTACTTTGTCATTGTTGTTTGCCAATTTAATTATAATGTGCCCTGCAGTCTGTCTTCTGGGATTCATTTTGCTTGGGACTCTGCGAGCATCTTGGATTTGTGTGGGTTTTTTCTTCTCTATCTCAGGAAAGTTTTCTGTCATTATTTCTTGAAATACTTTTTCCACGTCTACCTCAGTTTCCTTTCCTTCTGGAACCCCTATTATTCGAATATTATTTTGTTTTGTATTGTCCCAAAGCTCCCGTAGGCTCTCCTCCTGCTTTTTAATCTTTTTTTCTAGAAGTTGCTCTACTTGGGTATTTTTTTCCATCTTATCTTCTAGCTCACTGATGCGGTCCTCTGCTTCATCTAGTCTACTCTTGATGCTTTCTATTGAGTTCTTCATGGTAGCGATATCATTTTTCATTTCTTCTTGGTTCTTCTTCAGTTCCTCATGGTTCTTCCTCATTTCTTCTTGGCTATTGTCAAATTTCTCTTCCATTATTTTTAGCCATCCTATGATCATTACTCTGAATTCTTGCTCTGGTAGGCTGCTTGCCTCTTACTTGTTTACTTCCTTTTCTGGTGATGCCTGCTTTTCTTTCACGTGTGGACTATGTTTTTATCTCCCCATGGCCTCTCTTTTCAGGATGTCTGGTTATGTTGTATTCCTTCTCCTGCGTTGATTTTGAGATACAAAATACAACACTACCAGGTACAACACAAGAGGCACTTAACAGGAATGTATTTACAATATTAATAACCTCTAATAAAGGTGACCACTAGAGAAAGGCAACTTAGGGGATAGGAGAGAAGGAAGAAAGGTAAAAATAAAATAAAGAAAAATTAAAAAAAAATAAAATTAAAATTAAAAAAAAATTAAGTAAATTTAAAAAAAAGAGGGATAAAGAGATAGAAAAAGAAGAAGAAAAAAAAAGTAATGACAACATGAAGTTGGAAAACAAGGAAAAAAAGAAGAGGGAGAGAGAGAGAGAGAGAGAGAGGGAGAGAGAAAGAGAGAGAAGAAGTAAACTAAAAGAGAAATGGGAAACAAATTATATATATGTGGAGAAAATTGCCATAGAACAACCTCTGAACCCAGCCAATGCCAGTAACAATACTTGGAGATTAATACAAACTACAATATCCACTATTATTAAGTAAGGCTATGATATACAGAAGTATTATAAAAGAAACAAACAAAAACAGAGGATTTAAAAAAAAATACAAAGCAAAAATAACAATACAGGAATAAGCATAACAATTTCACTAAAAAGCATAAAAATTCACAATAATCAACCTTCACACAAACAATGCGAAAAGGATAGAGGGGAGAACAGATTTTTTTTTTTTTAATTAGTAAATATAGTGCAGAGATTGGTATTTATACACTTGGATCAGGGGTTGGAGCTTAGGTCTATAAGTATAGTGAGGGCTTTAGCAGGGGGTATACAGAAAGAATAGAGGAAAAACTAAAGCCAGAAAGGGATAGGATAAGCTGTAGACTAAAGGGTAAAGTTTAGTAAGAAAGTGATGGTGTAAAGGTTGAGTTGAGATAGGGTTGAATGATTCTATAGTAGAGATTAAAATAGAATGAAGGTTACTCCCAATGTAAAATAAAGAAAAAATAAAATGGTACTAGAGAGAGAGAAAAAAAAAAAAAAAGAAAGAAAAGAAACAAAAATTGCAAAATAGCAGTAGTAATAGTGATGATAGAGATTGAAAAATGTAGTAATTGAAAAGTTAAAATCAAGTAAGGAAAAAAGAAAAAAAATTGTTTCTTAAGTAAAAGATATGAAAAATGAAAATTAAATAAAAGATGTAAAAAATGAAAATAAAATAAAGAATAGTAAAATTAGCATAAAAATGACCAGTAGAGGTCATTCACTTCCTCAGTTAATGTATTTGGCACTCCTGATTCTCGGACCAGACAGTCTTGCAGTTCCCAGCTTTCCACTGCACCTCAGTTTTGTAAGGTAATCCTTAATTTTAAGTAGGCTATATCTTAGTAATTTGTGTCCATTTATTTTTGATTAAGTAAAAGAAAAAAGAAAAGAAAAGAAAAGAAAAAAGAAAAAAGAAAAAAAAAAGGGCAGTTTGTAATTCAGCTCTTAGGTGTCAGTGTTTCCGGTTTGACCTCCCAGTCTTTTTGGTTGCTCTGGCCTTCTTTCTCTATGGCTCTAGCTGGCAGGGTGCCAGCTGGCTCCCAGACTATCTCTTCTGGCTCCAATCCCTTGTTTCCAGGAAGGCAATTTCTCCCTGCAAATTCCCTGGATATGCCCAACTAGGCAGTCCTTCCCTAGTATTCCGAAGCTAGGGGGTGGAGGGGATCAGGAGCCAGGGGGTCCAGATGTTCCGCCCTTGGCGGGACAGCCGCGATTCTTAACACTCTGTCCCGTGTCCCCTGGCGTTTTTTAAAAAAATTCCCGCTTCTGGGGAAGCTTACGCCAAACCCAGCACTAGATGTCGCTGCAGCCTTCTTAGGGCTCAGCTTTGCGGGCGCTCAATGGAGGCGGGGCCGGAGCTCCCCGGCTACCGTAGCTGCCTGCGCCGCAGGACCGCGATCCCTCAGGCTATCCCCGCAAACTCTGACCTTTCCGTGGGTGACCGAAGAACTCCTTTGAATCCTCGCGCCTGCGTCAATTCGGGCGTCTCAGCTGCTGGATGGACTTCTCCGCTGTGGGTTTTCCAGGCCTCAGAGAAGCTTCTCCTTTCCTGGTAAGATGGCGCAGCCTACCCTCCAAGCCGCAGCCTGCAGCTCGCCGCGCCGCCGCGGCAGTGCTGGCCACCCGGCCAGGAAATCCTGTCCAGCGGACCGCTCCCTACCTTCCTTGAGAACTCCGCTGCCCCTCAGCTGCCAATCAACATTCCCTGAGCGACTCAGACGCTACTTTTATCTGTTCTGGGACCAGAGTCAGAACAAGTCCGACTGTTCGGTCGTCATCTTCAAGCTCCGCCTCCAGTACCAATGTTTTTTAATGTCAACAGTTAACAGAAGCCTAAACAACAATTTTGGTGCTACATTTTAACTTCATCTCTGAAAAATTAATCTGGTAAAATTTTCAGGGGCATATATAATTTTTTTCCTCCCTAAGAAATGATATTCTTTATAAACTAAGGAGGAGCGAGAGTGAACAGACAGTACAGGTGGATCTCAGTAATGTTAAAGTGCAAAGGTGTTCAGGGTTAATAAAACTAACAGACCTCTCTTGAAAATATGTGGATGGCTACTCCAAACCAATCTCTCCTTCTCTTTCTCACTCTAGATATCACTCTCCCTCTCTAGTTTTCTCTGTTGTGCTCAATGGTATGTCCTCACTTCCTTCACCCTGAGTTATAGTACCACCATGAAAATTAAAACAAATATAACAGTTCTTTGAATAAACCCTAGAAATCTCCATGCCCACAAGATTCTTAGGGCAAACAAATGGGTAACTTTGATATAATCTTTCCTGGATTGCCAATGAAGATAGTATCTCTGAAGAAACAACCAAATTATAGGGTGTGCCCCCAAAATGTATACAAACTTTAATAGCTGAGAGCTTAATTTTGAAAATGAAATCCATTTTAATAAATATTGCCTTTATCATTATTCAAAGTGTATGGATACATTCTTGGGGGGATACCCAATATTTCATATTCCTTTTGTGAAGGCTATGTCAGAACTAAATCAGTTTCTATAAAACAACAAAGTCAAACAACTGTGAGTGTTTATTCACTTGCAGCCCAGTTCATTATTTTCTAAGGAAAATGGTACCAAATCAAATTGATCCAGAATCTGTTGGATCTGTTGCAGGGGTCTTCAAACTACTGCCCGCGGGCCACATGCAGCCCCCAGGGGAGTCTGATCCTGCCCGCCAGGTTTTTTGGGCAGTGAGCGCAGCCGAGGTGTTACAGTAGGAATTAGTAGTTCATATAGTCCGGCCCTCCAGCTCTCTGAGGGACCGTGATCTGGCCCCCACTTTAAAAAGTTTGAGGACCCCTTTCTCTAAATTAGAGAAAGAAAAGGAAAAACTTTATAGAAAAGTCACTCACCAGAAGTGAATAATGGTTCATTTCACCAAATGTTTTATTGAGCACCTGTTAAAACTCAACATAATTTTTAAGCATCTGAAGTATATGAAGAATGCAAACAAAAGTATAACTTCTTATAACTACCTAATAGTACTTAATAGTTAAGCATTGTTTATTTTTCAGACAAAACACACACACACACACACACACACACACACACACAAAATACAGTGAAATGGCTATCATTTCACAAATGAGAAATTTGCAGTTTAGAGAAATTAAGTGGCTTGACCAAAGTTGTTTAACTAGTTGGTAAGAAATGCAGTCTGACTTTAAGAAACCTCACAATGAGTTAGCAATACAAATAGTAAAAATGAGGGATGGGGGTTAGGTACCCCACAAATAGTAAAAATGTGCCACCAGGAAATGTTTCACTATGAATGATTAACATGAAGTTAACATCATAAGATTTCACAGGCAGGAAGATCAAGAGATATTTTATGGAAAAGGTGGGAGTTAGGGACAATTGGCAGAAACTACTGAGAACTGGATAAGCAGATAAGTGCTAAGAAGCTTTTCATTTAAGGGAAAATCTGTGAGCATTCTGACATTCTGAACAAATTTATAATGTTGAAGGAGAATTTGCAAAAGAAATTTAGACATAGACTATAAAAGAAATAATGGGTTAAAGAATGTATGCCTTGGCATCTAGGTCATGGGTAGGAATTTAAAATTTTGAGAAGGGAATGAACATGAAAATAGAGTTTGGAGAAAGATTAATTTGGCAATAGTCTACAATACTTATTAAAGAAGAAAAAGATTAGAAGCAAAGGCATCTATTAGGAGACTACTGGGATATTGTTATAGTCTGTTTGAGCTGCTCGAACAAAATAGTGAAGGCTGAGTGGTATGGTGTATTTACTTCTCACAGTTGTAGAGATGCGGAAGCCCAAGATTCAGCACTGGCAGATTCAATATCTGGTGAGAGCCCACTTCCTGGTGTATAGATGGATATTTTTTCACTGTAACCTCATATGGTAGGAGGGACAAAGGAGTTCCCTGGGGTCTCTTTTATAACTGCACTAATCCCATTTATGAGGCCTCTACCCTCATGAGCTGCCTGATCATCCGCCCAAAGGATCGACTTCCAAATACCATCACATTTGGTATTAGATATCAACATATAGATGTTGAGAGGACACAAACATTCATTCTATAGTAGTTTGCCCCTGTCCTTCAAAATGCATGTCCATCTCTCTTGTCATCAGCTCATAGATCCAAGTGTAAAGTTTCATCTGAAGATCATCTAAATTAGATATGGGTGAATTCACAGTTTGATTGATCTTGAAGCAAATTTCTCTCTAGCTGTGAATCTGTAAAAGCAAGCATGTTATATGCTTCCAAAACACAATGGTGGGGTAGGCATAGGATAGACATTCCTACTCCAGAAGGGAGAAATAGAAAGGAAGAAAGGAATGACAGCCACCACTCCCCTCACCCGTCCCGCCCAAAAAAGTCCTAACCCCAATGGGGCAATTTCCTTCAGTCTGTAAGTCTCTGTAACTCCATGCTGTGCCTTCCAGGTCCACTCTAATAGGGGTTCTGCCTTCCAGATGTACTGGGGTGTGGATCCTGCATTCAGGACCCAAGAGGGTGATAAGTGTTTCCTTCACTGGTTTTCTGGAAAGTCCTGCCCCCATATCTTTGGATGGCCATGTAGCAGTTCTTTGCCTGGGCCCACAACTCTCTGGGGTTGGAGTCCTGAACCTGTGGCTCTGCCAAGATACTTTGCCTTTTGAAATCTTGATGAAGGCAGCAGCCCTGTTGAGCACAGCCTATGCTGCATCTGGGCCCACCAGATGTCACAAGTGAAGTGACCAAGGAAGGTGGCAAAGGAGTGCAAGGAAGAGGAGACCCTGATGTGAGGTGGCACTAGATAAGATGCACTTAGATAGGCACTCGTACCTGTGATGAGAGGGCAACTCAGATGGTCTCTGAACTGCCTTCTAGATCATTCTTCCATTGTCTTGGACAATAGCTTCTGGCTTCTGTCCAAAAAGTTGATTAACCTCCTTATTAAATGTTCATATGTCTACACCCTTAGTGCTCCCTCTCAAACAGTTCTTATTCTTTTTTATAAGGATAGACTGAGAATTTTCAAAATATTGAAATTGTGCTTCTCTTTTGATCAATAATGTCTTTAAATCAGTTCTTTCTTCTTGTAATTTACTATAAGCATCCAGGAGAAACCAGGTTGCTTCCTTAACATTTTACTTAGAAATTTCTTCAGCCAAATATCCAATTTTACAAGTAACACCTTACACAAAACACTAGGACACAAAAACAGTTTAGTCAAGTTCTTTGCCACTTTATATCAACAATAGCTTTTCCTCCCATTTTCAATAACATGTTTCTTATTTCTATCTGAGACCTTGTCAGAATGCCCTTTATCATCCATAGTTCTACCAACATTCTATTCAGAATTACTTAAGTAATCTAAAAAGATTGAGGCTTTCTCTACAGTGTCTCTCTTTTCTTTCTGAACTCTCACCAGAATGAACCTTAATGGTCCATTCTGCACAATGTAGGTTTTCTCTAGCATGCACCTCAAAACTATTCCAACCATTTACTCAAGTTTCAAGGATGTTTCCGCATTTTTAGGTGTTTGTTACAACAGCACCCCGCTTTCAATAGACATTTCTGACTTAGTCCATTTGGGACTATGGTAACAAAATACCGTAGACTTGGTGGCGTACAAACAACAGAAACTTAATTCTCACAGTTTGGAATGCTGGGAAGTTCAAGATAAAGATTCGGTGTCTAGTAAAAACTTGCTGATGGTTGTCATTTTGCTATAATATAGTCTCGGATGGCATAAAGGGGCAAGGGAGTTCTCTGAGGTATCTTTTATAAGGTAGAGTCCTCATAACTTAATCACCTCCTTAAGCCTGGACCTACCTCCAAAATAATCATATTGAGGATTAAATATTAGTATACAAAATTTGGATGGGATACAAACATTCAGTCTATAGTAGATGTTTCCCTAAAATAATTGGTATTTCCCTGTAGTCTGAGGGTCCCCTTAGGAATGTGGGAATAATTCAAACTGGTTAACAGCAAAGGATTACATAACCAGGAGTATATTTTATGAGAATATCCCACCTCTTATATAATAGTTGACATAAGAAACATCCAATTTTAAAAATCTCAAGAATTTATGATTTTATGAGGGAAAGTCACTCATTATTAAAGGGTGTAGAACTGATGAATGAGGAAAGAATAAAAACTGAAGCACATATAAGAGCATAAATGGTGACTGAGAGGTATGACAAGAGCTTGAATGTAAAAGCTCCATAGAAGAAGGAGAATCATTTGGCAGAAGGAGGAGATAAAGAAGGAAGACATGGGACCACAGGGAATGTTGCATGACAAACAGAGCAACTGGATGATGGAGGAGACTCCCAGGGGAAGCTGTGGAAATGTCATCAATCAGGACATTTAAGGTGAGTTTGAACAAAGCAATGAAACATCTGCTGTGAGAGCAGTTCTGCATCTGCATGAAAAGGACAGGATGGTCAAGTGGATCATTTCCACCTCTAATGTATTTGACTCCAAATTAAGTCAATTAAAAAAAAATCAAATGATGCTTGCCTTGATGACAGTGTTTTTCACATCTCCTGGCAGGTAGAGTACTCTTGGACACATACACCTATTTTCCCAACCCCCATCAATGCTGGTCCAGTGTTTATCACCCTCCTAAAGCTTTAAGCACCCCCTCTCTTTTACCTTTACTCTCACAGTTAACCTTGTGTTTTGTTGAGGGCAAAATTATGTTGAGACTGAGATTGCCTTTGCCAGTAATTTATTTAGCACAGGTTTTTTGCAGGAATTAAAATGTATAATACTAATATTTCACAAGCCAACAGCATATAGAATGTCTCTTAATAATCCAATAAAGAAATAACATACTCCATGACGAAACCGGTTTGGCTCAGTGGTAGAGCGTCGGTCCGTGGACTGAAAGATCCCAGGTTTGATTCCAGTCAAGGACATGTATGTTGGTTGCGGGCACAACCCCTGTAGGGGGTGTGCAAGAGGCAGCTGGTCCATGTTTCTCTCTCATTGATGTTTCTAGCTCTCTATCTCTCTCCCTTCCTCTCTGTGAAAAATCAATAAAATATATTTAAAAAAAAAAAAAGAAATAACATACTCCAAACCAATGATAGATTACAACCGTGATCGGCAAACTGCGGCTCAAGAGCCACATGCAGCTCTTTGGCCCCTTAGAGTGGCTCTTCCACAAAATACCACAGCCTATTTTAAAGAAGTGGTATTAGAAGAAGTTTAAGTTTAAAAAAATTAGGCTCTCAAATGAAATTTCAATCGTTGTACTATTTTTTTAAAATATTTTATTGATTTTTTACAGAGAGGAGGAGAGAGGGATAGAGAGCTAGAAACGTCGATGAGAGAGAAACATCGACCAGTTGCCTCTTGCACACCCCCTATCGGGTGTGTGCCCGCAACCAATGTACATGCCCTTGACTGGAATCGAACCTGGGACCTTTCAGTCCACAGACCGACGCTCTACCAATGAGCCAAACGGGTTTCGGCCAATCGTTGTACTACTGATATTTGGATCTGTTGACTAATGAGTTTGCCGATCACTGGATTACACTATTGTTCTAGGTAAAGGGAGATAAAAAAATAAGTTTAAATTTAGTTGAGATTTATTCACAAAAGGCAAGTTAGCTAACCAAGAGCTGACATTCAGGTGCCAGCAGTAACTAGAAGTCCCTTGTGGCTAGAGCATGATACTAGTGGGATGAAGGCACTGGAGTTTGCAAGTAAAATGATTTCCTTCAGGAGTGGTGCATGGTTTTCACTACTGCCAGCAAAGTAAGCCTTGCTCAAGCAGAGCTAATGTCCTAAAGTTTTCAGAGAGCAATTTAGATCAGCAAAAAGTAATCTTGCCCAGTTGAACACTCTCACTAAGTCCTCACAAACTCTTGATATTTAAACTTCAAATGTAGATTACATCATAGTTGATCTTCCTTATGTTCATATTAATAAGTGCTCAGTAGCACAACAATTGTAATGCTATTTTATTGACACAGCCTCCTCAATGTAAACAAATTCACCCTGGATCAAAATAATGTCACTGAAGTAATGAACAAGTATCGATAGATTTGAAATCATAACAAACCAATGCAGAGCACCTTGCCCCACCTGTTTCTGAGAAAATAAAAATCTCTGTCTCTGTATTTCTCTCTCTCTCTCTCTCTCTCTCTCTCTCTCTCTCTCTCTCTCTCTCTCTCTCACACACACACACACACACACACACACACACACACACACACACACACACAAACTGCTTACTTCTCATGGTAAACTTTATTAGTTACTTAAATACTTAAGCACTAGCCTCCACCTTTTGCTTGCTGCATGAACCCACATTTTTTCAGGTGTTACAGTCTCAGGCTTGGAAGGGATGCATGCTCTGCAACCTCAGTAAGTAAATCATAATTAGTATATGCCATGGTAATTCAAATTATTCTTGCCAAGGAGAGGTTTAGTCATGGTCATGTCCCACAATTCTGGCCAAAGACACATTAATAGAAGTATATTAGGAAGCTTCCAGGAATGTTGTCCTCACTCTTTAAGGAGCTACAGTTCTCATTCACGTTAATCCATTTATATTATGGTTACTTTATAACTGACAAAAATCATTGGCCTCTTTTCATTCCTTAAACAAGTTGATATCTTTGTTGTTTGGACTCTTTTGTTCACTTCCTCTGAATATTGCTTGTTATTCATTATCTTGTTTTTCCTGACATGTGTCTCAGGATTCTTCATGTTGTCTGCCTCCCTTAACTCTTTATATGTTGTTTACCAAATTCCATTCTTTTTCATCATTCCCTTATTTTCCCTTGACATGTTCTCCTAAGGGGATCATCTACATTTTCCTGGCTTCAACAGTGATTATATTGCCATCCATTCTTTAATGAGTACTGGATCCATATTTCCTGCTACTTAACAGACATTTCCATACAGACTTCATTAAAGCAACTCATTCTAATATGTCTAAAATAAGTATATTATTTCTGTCCAAATTGGATCTTTTTATTGACATTATAAAGATAATTTCTCAACATTCATACACTGAAAACTATGGATTTACTTTAGATTTCTGTCTGTCTCTCAAATACTTCTAATCAATCAAAAATACATAAATTTTAGCCCAAAATATTTATTATATCTCTATTTTTTATTCATGCTGCTCTACTTTATTTGGACCTTTATTTTTAGCATTAAAAAATGTGTCCTAAAGTAATAGGTTCAGAGTACTCAAGGTCCAGATGATTTTTTAAGATAAAATCACATGAGAAGTCGAAAGAATTATGTAACCCTGTTATTACTAGGGTCATGTTAATCTCAATCATGGTAAAGTCTTGAATCAACTGCCTTTTATCCTAAGATCCAGAAATCTGCAGTGTGTTAAAGCAAGGTCTTTTATATGATAGCCATTTTGTCACACAGCATTCTGAAGTAATCTTAGTCACAAATTTCATTATTTTATTCCACAATTGGTCAAGATTGGGAGACATATGTTAACCAGCAGCTGTTTTCTGAGAATAAAGCAGTAAAGCACTTTTATTCATACAACAACATCCTCCCTGTGTACCTTTTATAGACCATAGGCTATAAAATAATCTTTAAAAAATTAAAAATATATTATCTTGTGTGAACAGTAAAAAAAAATAAAAAATCATTGAGCACATCTTCCTCTTATGTCATACACATATGCCAAGAAATGATTCCTGTTCTGAAACTCAGTGGCATCATTCAACAATAAATTTATAGGCCTAGAAGAGTAGCCTATTTTATATAGAATGTGCAGATAACATTTTAATCGAAACTCAGAAAATAAGGAGAATTCTATTTAAATTTTTTATATATTTTTATTGATATCAGAGAGGAAGGTAGAGAGAGAGAGAACATCAATGATGAGAGAGAATCATTGATAGACTGCCTTCTGAATGCCTTCTATTGGAGATTGAGCTGGAAACCTGGACATGTTCCCTGACCAGGAACCGAACCGTGACCTCCTGGTTTATAGATTGATTCTCCATCACTGAACACACAAGCTGGGCAAGAAAAGAATTCTAAGTAAAATAAACATAAAGCAAGAAGGCCCTGGAATGGGGGTAATCTAAAAAACAAACAACAAAAACAAAAAACAACAACACAGAAAGATGGTCAGTGTGTCCACCATAGTATATCTTGGAGAGAAGGATAGAATGAAAGTTTGGAATAGAAGACACGAGCTGGCTACTTTAGGGTTGTTTGGCAAATGTAAGGATATAGTATTTCAATATAAATATACATCGTATGTGTGGTATGGTGCAATTTGCATTTTGAAAAGATCATTCTTGCTGCTTTATAGAGAATACTAGAGACCCGGTGCATGGAAATTCATGCACTGGAGGGGAGATCCCTCAGACCAGCCTGCCCCCTCTCACAGTCTGGGAGCCCTCAGGGGTGGGAGGCAACCTAGCGAACAGGGGAAGATGATACCCCCATCACACTTCTGCTGCTGCTACTGCCAGCAACACAAGCCTCAGCCAGCTTTGGTTACCTGAGCCTTGGGTAGCCTTGGGTGGCTGGGGAGCTGAGGGGACTGGGGGATTCTGGAGGCAGGCGCATATGATAATTGACTTCTATCTTTGAGGGCATGGAGGTCAATTTAGCATATTCCCTCTTTAGTAGATAGGATATTACAAGAAAAGCAGCAGAGAAGCAATCCTATATAATAAATGCCTAATATTCTAAGTGTCCAGTAGGCTGGTCAGCCATTCAACCGATCAAAGCGTTATATGCTAATGATATGCTAAGGCTATTCAACCACTTGCTATGACATGAACTGACCACCGGGGGCAGATGCTCCAACCAGTAGTTTAGCTTGCTGCTGGGGTCCAGCCAATCCTGAACAAGGTGGTTTGGATATGGCCTAGCACCCTACCAAGTTCCCTCACTGGCTGACCAACCTCCCATGTCCCTTCCCAGCCCAGATGATACACTGGTGGGGTCCCTTGGCCTGGCGTGATCCCTCTTGCAATCTAGGACCCTTTGGGGGGTTTGGAGAGTTGGTTTAGGCTCAAAGGCAGAATGACTGATCTCTGTGATGCATACTGACCACCAAGGGATAGATGCTCAACACAAGTGGTCAGTGCACTCCCACAAAGGGAGCTCAGCTCAGCCAGATGCCAGGCTCACAGCTGGTGAGCACAACAGCAGTGGCAGGATCCTCTCCTACCTCCACAGCAGCGCTAAAGATATCTCACTGATGGCTAAGGACATTCCCTGAGGGCTCCCAGACTGCAAGAGGGCATAGCCCGGCTGAGGGAGCCCCCTCTTCCACCCCAGTGCATGAATTTCATGCACCAGGCCTCTAGTTAGAAAATAATAACCTAGAAGATAAATTATGATAGTTCAGATTGATGACAAAGTTTTAGAGATTGTGAGAAATTATTGGATTATGATAATTTTTTTAATTAGAGATACATTTGATAAATTGTGTGCAGTTTAGGAAAAATCTAAATAAGTAATATTTTCTCGTTTTAATTTCAAATATCCAATTGTACTTAAGTTTATTACAAAAACCTCAATTTTAAGGTTTAAACTCTAATGTATTATCTTTATTCCCAAACCAACTCTTCTTTCTGCATTCCCATTCTCAGGAATTGGCTTCTCTATTTTAGCATTAAAAAATGTGTCCTAAAGTAATGGGTTCAGAGTACTCAAGGACCATTTAATCATGTTGCAAACTTGGTCTATCCTTGACACATCCATTAACCCCCACAATCCAATCAGTTACTAAGCCTTTTCTATCCAACTTCCAAAGTATCTTAAACCTGTGCTTATTTTAACTAACGCACTGTAGTCTAAACCACAATGACCTTTTTCCTGGAAATTTATAATAATTAGCAATTAACTACATCTGTTTTTCATCTGCATATATTCACCATATAGTACCAGAATTTCCTTGTCAAAAAAATAAAACTTATGTCAAGTATCTTTTAAAATACTTAAAAGACATCATTTGGTCTTGAGATAAGTCCAAATATTTTAAGTGATATACAAGGTTCTGCAGGAACTAGCTCATGTTCACCTTACCAGCCCAAACTCATGTAACCCTCCCTTCCAGTCTTAATGTCTCAGTCACATTGGATACACTTCAGTGACTCAAAAGCTCCATGCTTCTCTCTGCCTCGGGACATTTGTACATATTATTCTTTCTATCCACCTTAACACTTTATTACTCACATTCTTCCTTAAGAACCCAGAATAAAGGTTATTTTAATAGGGAAGAGGCTGCTATCATTAAGTTCTTGTAGCACTCTGTACTCTTCCTTTATCACACTGTTAACAATGGCAATTATCTTTGTGAGTATTTGTTGCAGACCAGCATGTCTCCCAATACACTGTAAGTCCTATGAGTAAGGAAATTATGTCTGATTTGCTTCTCCATTTAGTAATTTTCTCCTATTCTAATAACTGTTTCTATTAGAAATGTAATAATCTGACCCTGGCCAAGTAGCTCAGTTGGTTAGAGCATTGTCCTGATATGCCAAAGTTGTGGGTTTGATCCCTGGCCAGGGCACACATAAAAATCAATCAGTGAATAGATAAGTACGTAGAACAACAAATCTCTCTCTCTCTCTCTCTCTCTCTCTCTCTCTCTCTCTCTCTCTCTCTCTCTCTCTTTCTTTTCCTCTCTCTCTCTCTCTCTCTCTCTCTCTCTCTCTCTCTCTCCCTCTCTCTCTTTCTCTCTCTCTCTCTTTTTTTCTAAGATCAATTTTTGAAAATTAAGAAAAAGAAAGAAATATCACAATCTGTCTTTTAAGTAAAGTGAAAATCACTAACTGTAGTCAACAAGAGATAATATGAGCCAATGTGTATAATGAAAATGCAGTTTTCCCAGTTGCTCTGTAGAGAATGACCAGATGAGCTAGAGGAAGTGTTGTTATGAGGAAGTTAGAGATCAATGAAAATGCAGAAAGAAAGGCCTCTAAGATGGGTATAGTGGAAATCATATTTGAAGGGGTTCAATATGAGACCCCCTAAATATATGACTTTGACATGTGTATCATTTTAAATTGAAGGTAATCAAGATCCAACAGATTAAAGAAAAACTTTTACCTTTCTTTAACTCCTAAAATAATTTATATAGCGGGCTAACTTTTACCTTTCTTTTAACTACCTAAAATAATTTATATAGAGGGCTAACACCAGAGATAACTACACAGAATACGAGGTAACTGTCGTAAGGTTAAGGGGAGTTTATCAGAGCCTGCAGATCAAATTCCTCCTTGTGTCCCATCATCTCTGCATGGTATGGCAAACATTTGTTTAGCTAACACTTTCTCTTCCCATCTCCTTGTAAATTGTTTTCCTTCCATTTAAAGCTGCAGACACTTACCCCCTTCTCCTTAGTTCAGGATGACATATAAGCCTCAATTGCCTGACTGCCTGTGGGTCTCATATTTTTTTGAAACCCCATGTATATGTTATTAATTAATTTTTATCCAGTTAATCTGTCATATTTGTTTAATTATTAGGCCAACCAAAGGACCTAGATGGGTAGAAGAAAAAAATTTACTTCCCCAATAATATGTATAGAAAGAGTTTTCAAAAGGTATTGTTGGCAGTAAAGAGAGAGATGATTATGTAACTTTTTTTTCATTTTCCAAATAACATCTGTCCATGAAGGGAAGTAGAGAAATGGGAAGTAACTCAAAGGAGATAGGATATCAAAGGAGGTTATAAAGATGAAATATGTTAGATCGTGTTTGTATACATTTTAGTAATAATCTATAGGGAAGGAAAGCTTGATGAGTTAGAAGTCATTTTGCGGTTACTTGAGCAGATGAGACAGAATGGGGCTCAGAACACAAGTGTAGGAATTGCTCTTCAACAGGGTGCATGCGGCAAGAAACTTCTCTGTAAACGGAGGAAAGGAAATGGCAGTGGCACGTGAAAGCTAAGTTTGGCGATAGAAAAATGGAGGCATTTACATCTAATGACTTCTGATTTCTCACTTAAGTGTCATGTGAGAATGAGAAGGTATAGGATACAGGAGCCTTGAGGAGAAAAGATATAGAAGTTATTTCTGAGAGTAGGATAGTAAACCTACTAGGGAAACATAATTGGGACTCCAGGTGGTTGAGTGACTATTTTAAGTATTGTGAACATGAATCAAGAGTGAAACTTATCAGCAGATAATTTTCCTGATTAGGTAGGGGTATAGAGGGGAAGATAGTTAAGTACATTCAGGGCTGTAGGTGAAAAGATGAGTACAGTAGAAAGGGAGGATGACAGGTTTGAGGGTATCCATAAGGAAGTCTTTATAATGCTGGTAGTAAAGAGGAGATGAGAGCAGAAAAATGTTAACAGGGTCAATGAATTGGAAGTATGTTCAAGTTGCAGCAAGACAACTTAAACAAGGGAGCTGGAAGGCTCTAAGGTGGTGGTGCCAGACTTGGATGTTTGATATTCAACTTTAGCGGTGGTTCAATTTCTCATGATGACAAGATGCAGAGTGTGATAAAGGAGTGGGTGGCTGAGACACAGTGTTTTAAAGAAAGTTGGAAATATACAGAGGAAAAGATGATCATTCACTGACAACTTGGAATTATGAGGCCAATAGCTAGGGTTGGAGACAGAATAACTGAGCCAGGATCAAAAGTTTCAAGTGAAGAAAGAAATGTCCCAGATCTGGACTGCACGAGGAAGAGAGGAACGAATGGGGAAGGTAGCCATATGGCATGCACATCAAAGAGAGAAGCAGATTTGTTTTGATTTTTTTATTTTATCTTGTTTTTCCAGAGAGTGGAGAGTCTGAAATTAAAGAGTATCAAGAACTAAGTAAAACAATCCTGGAATCTGCCTTTGTAGAGCTTATAGACTAGTGAGGAAAAAAGATATAAATCTAATAATTGAATAAAGAAGTATATACTTACCAACTCTAATAAGTGCTAGGAAGAAACAGTACTGGCCACTGAGATAGCAGGAAACACAGTAATCCAAACACCTGAGGGTGAGAATAAACCCTGAGGATATAATCTTTGAGGAGAGATCTGAAGGATGAGTGGATGTTAATGAGACAAAGTGTGATTGAAAGAGAGATAACACAAAATTAGAGGTTTTTAAGGTGGGTATGACAGGAAAACAAAAGATAGGAGAATGAAGGGAATTGTTTAGAGTGTCAAAAATGGCAGACAAAATGGATCAAGGAGTGACTGAACTATCAAGAGAATATGAATTAGTCTTAGTAAAGAGATAGCATATGGAGTGTGAGAAAGTAAAAATGTGACTGGTGTGGGAGAGTAGCTTTCAAACATACAACAATGAAAGATAAGGATATGTCCAGAAAGATGGGGTGGGTGAATGAAGTCATCAGGTGGATGAATATCTACTAATGGTTTAGCTAAACTGTTGGAAATAACAGTGCCTTGGCTGATGTAGCTCAACTGGCTGGGTGTCCTCCACACACACTGAAAAGCTGCCAGTCAGATTCCCAGTCAGGGCACACGCCTGGGTAGTGGGCTTAATCCCTGGTAGGGGGTATGCAGGAGGCAGTTAATAGATGTCTCACTCTCACATCAATGTTTCTCTCTCTCTCCCTCCCTCTCTCAATAAAATTAATAAAATATATATATATTTTTTAAAAAGAAATAGTAGCATAATCTAGATGTGAAAGTCCTCACTAAATTTGGATGAACTGGTGTAAAACTACAGCAAAAAGACAGTACAAAAAGCAGTGTTTTTTGAATAAGGATGAAGGGATCTGTTCTGGATGAATTGTGTAAACTGCATAAAATCTGAACCTCAGTTTTACCACATGTAAAATGGGAATAATAAGTCCTATGCTGAACAGCTTTTGTGAAGATTGGTGTAATGTGAGATTCCTGAAGGAGTACCCAGCATATATTAGAAAATAAAAGCTAATTATATAAATTATGATATTTGTACGTATTACTACACAGTGTTGCCAACTATATTATGGATTGTTTAAAGAAGGTTTCTATGTTATTTGGCAGCCTAACATATCTACTACTACTCAATATATGTATAGGCAGAAAGGTAGCAGTATTTGGAAGACTGTTATCATGTAAATACTTTACAAGTTTTAAAGACATGGGTAGCTATAGAAGCACATAGAGCTAATGCTAAACAGGGACAGAGTGGGCTGGGTAGATGAGAGGAGGAAGGCTCTCAATTCCTCTTGACGTTACCTCTCTGAAAAATACAGTCCTCGGAGGCTCACCATCCAGCAAGTATAATTGTCCAGTCAAGGACACACACAAAAAAACACAACGAGGCTTTGCATAAAGTCACAGAACAACTCAACAGTAAAGACAAGACCAGAGACCCATGGTCACTGACTCCTATGTTAGTGCTAAACCCACTGGACCATACTGCCTCCTTACAATTCCTTATTCTGTGGATATGGTGTCCATGCTCTTCCTCATCCGAGTGATTCAAACGGACATTCCTAGGCCCAGAAGCCTACTAACTCTGCATATAAAACCCACAGTATTGTGAATTGACCAAAGAGGAACCATGACTTGGGAGACAAAGAGCTCTCCAGAGAGATTACTGATGTGTTGAATCCCCTGATGCTCCTCAGCCATTGCTCCTCCTACTAGGGCTCTTAGAGCCCCATAGTCACTTCCAGATGAAGCAGCCATGGTTACAAGCCCTTGCCCTCACCTAGACTCCTAGAAGCCTGAGTTGGGTGGAATGGCCACAATTCAGAGTCGCTGTGAGAGGGCACAGCTAGCTTGTCAGGTAGCACTCTGCCTCTTATGTGGAAGCCCACTTAAGGCTGAGAGTAGTGGTGCTCCAAAGGCAGTGTGCACTCCTCCTGTCTGTAATATCCTCGGCTATTATCACAATGAGTATAGCACATTGGGGGGTAACCCGCTGATATAGCCGAACTTGACTCTAAAATGTACAGTAATGAACTGCAGCAGCTGTAGTGCTCTAAATCAAAGGTTCCTAGCACCGGGGAGGGAATGGGAAGGGGAGTACATCCTCTCAGTAAGTAGATTCTTTGCCAAGAAACCTGCCTGCTACCTTAAAAGCAAAATCCTATCATTCCTGTGAAACCCCCACAGCAAAGGGCAGAGTCAGACAACCATCACAAAGCAACTTGGGCAAATTCCTGGGAAGCCAGGCCACTACCCAGGGCTTTCAGAGACAATAATTACCCCATCTGCAGACTCTCTCAAAAAAAAAACAACACTAAAAATGTGCAGGTCATGACAGAAGACCTCAGGAGGCACTATCGCTCTCTTGGGGAGTCCCTGAAGGCCAATCTGAACAACAAAACCATGAGCCTTGCAGAAATTCCCAGCTAAAGAAATATATAGGTTGGATAATAAAAGCAGTTTTGGATAGACCCAAGCAGAAGATTTTAGAAAATCGTTGTGGTTTCCACTAAGTTTATAAGACCATCTCTATGCAGTAATGAATGAAGAAATTTGGAGCCAGTAGAAAGTAAAATCTATTATAGACACTCTGGGAGCTCTGGCTATATTAATGCAAATTCATTTTAGAGGTTGCTAAATTATTTACATAGTTGTGGAACTTGTAAACTCCCCTATCCTCCCCAAAGTATTTCTTCATTAGGATTCCCTGAAAATCAGAGGTTGTTGCAAGCACAGAATTAGATCAGAGCCCTGCCCATTAATTGGCTACCAAATATTCATCCATAAATTGACAAGGTAGAGTGCGGACATGTCCTAATCAGGCAGCACAGGAAACCAGAAGGATCACAATCCTGCTCCTGCCTCTCCCCTGCCTTCCCTTCTAAATGTTCAGTCCACAGCAAGGGGGCCAGGCTACCAGTGAGCTGATCAAAGCTCTGCTTTCAGAGAAGGGAGAACAGAAAACTCCAGGCAGTATTCTTCCCTGCAGAACACAGGCTGTCTACCCTTTATTCCATAGATATGTAGTTTTGAAGAACTGAAAGGATCTCACCTCCATGTTAGGGATGAGATCAGGAAGGAACTATTTATTCCTCTCTTCCTTCAACACATTCCCATATCAACAGCATTAGTCTCTCCTCTTTTTCCTCTCTCTCAATGTTAATGCCGACATGTTAAAAACCTGTCATATCATCACTGACATTCAAAATAAAAAGCAAATTATTACTAAGCTTTACCCTTTCTCTAAAATTTCCAAAAATTCACACACAAAAAATAATCACTTTTTTAAAATTAAATTATTATCTTTGTACATATACCATTGCCCCCCCTTCCATACATGCCCTCACTCCCCAGAGTTTTGTGTCCATTGGTTGTACTTATATGCATGTATACAAGTCTTTGGTTGATCTCTTATCTCCCCCAGATCTCCCTAACCTCCCCGCTGTAATTTGACAGTTTTACTGTCTCTATATCTATCTTTTGGTTCTTCAGTTTATAATGTTACCATCCATAAATAAATGAGGTCATGTGGTGTTTCTCTTTCACTTTTGAGTTCAGATTATAAATCAATTGTTCATGTCACAGTGAACTCCTGATCTGTAGACATTCTTTTCTTCTTCTTCTCAAAGCCCTCCTTGATCCAGATGTTTGCTTTTTAATTTCTTGTGACTAAGCACTTCAGGTTATATTGTCTAGTCATGATGTGGTTTGCTTGAGAAAACATCTAATTTTCATGAGAAAACATCTAATTTTGTTTCTCCTAGTAAATTCAGTTATCTTTCTGGACTCATTCCTGACTTTATCACCTCGTTAGTACTTACAATATCTTTTGTACCATGTTCTCTCTGAACAACTGTTATTCCTGGCTAATAGCTGAGACCTTGTTAATTATTTGAATTGAGTTCCAGGATATTTTGTTATTTAAATTATATCACAGTACAGTGTTGCTTAGGTACATTAGTTTTGGAGAGACATCAAGGAGTTAACTTCATTTTCCACTACCAGTTTAACAAAGCTGTCTTAACATGCTAAGATTTTTTAAATTTCCATGTTTTGCATTTGTTGCATGTTGACTACAGTGTAACAATTCCTTTCTGTTTTTATTTTTAATTTTTAGGAGGATTATGCTAAGAAGATAACTTCAGAAAATTCATATTCTGTTCTTTCATTTGTATTGAAATTCAGTAATTCTAGGGATGACTAAAATGAGAAAGGTTAATTTTCTCCATGAGCAATGGACTGAAAAACAGTGTTCTTGTAAAATATTATCTTGGACATAGCATACCATAAATTTAAAAAATAATCAGTCTTTACTGCTGAGAAAGTGGGTCATCATTCTTCTCTTATTTAAAACATATCCTACATCTCCTGGAAGCGTTATTTGGTGGTGTCCTCAGCATTGTCACCAGAGATACGGTGCCTACCCTCTATGTATTTATGAATTTATGATGGGCCAAATGAAAGGGGCACATGAATGATGACACACAAATTCCAAAATTTAGTTAGAATCGTTCTGTGAATTCGGCGGTACAACTTAGAGATCAGTGACAATTATCAGTTCTCCTAGAGTCTGGTTATGTCTGTCTGATATTAAACAACACTCTAATGAAAACAAAGGCTATACTATTTTTAAAATTAATTTACAAATTTTTGAAAAGGTAATACATTCATATGCTTAAAAAATTCAATTAAAATAAGATAACAAGATATAAATCAAGAGCTCTATTCCTATCCCTGTCCCTATCCACTTCTTTCCCCCTGCCTTACTCTATAATGGTTAACATCTTAGATAGTTTCTGAAATATCTTTGAGAGGTTTCTTATCTGAAATAAGAGAATATCAATAGTTTATTTTTTTCTTAAACAAAAAGTAGCTTACTGTAGACAATTTTTGAACTTTGCTTTTTCAACTTGATAGCATAATCTGGACCAGGATATAGAAATAATGCACATTCTTACTATAGCGCTATATTATTTCATTGGCTGTTCATCTATTGTGTGGATGTACCAGTTTGTATCACCAGGAGCCAATCTAGATCCTGAATTAGGTTAGTGAGGGAATCCTAACTCTTGTTAGCTAAAGCATTTACTGCAAAGACACTTCTTTCTAGACATACGAACTAAAGCGTGATTGTGAAAAATTGATGGTTGAGGCACAGGAACCTTTTCCTTTTAACTGGGCTCACTCAAAGGTCAGCTTCAAAAAAAAATAATCTTAGACACCTCACAAATGACAGATGGTGGATCCTTTGGCGGTATTTATAAAAAGTCTACATTTCTTCTAATCGGCTTAATCTTGGTTTGTTTGCTACATGCACACACAAACTCAGTGCGTGTACTTTTCTGAGACTTGAATTCACACATATTAAGGGGAAAGGGTGATGGGTGACTGGTGATGTAGGTAGTGACAATCCCTACGAAGAATCAAGGATACCGCAGTTCGTTATTTCTCCCCAAAGCAGCTGCATGTTGAAGTTATCAGACCATATCAGGCTTAAGGGACATTAAATGTCAGGAGAGCAGACCTGCCATAGAAAGCTGATGGGAGCTGCGGGAACCTTTAGTAGCAAATGTTCTCCTGTATAATAATAGGCAGCAGCATCAATCTCGAAAATGCTGCTACAAATGTCAAAGAAAACCTTCCCCGTATATAGATTAAAGTTGCAGATAAAAAACAGAGGACCAAATCAAAGCCCCAGCGTTCCCTTTTTGAAACCGCCCTGCCAAAAGTGCAATTTCTGAGTTATCAAAAAATAGAATCTCTCAAACAGCATTCATAAAGTTTCACATTTTGGTGTTATCACAGAAGCTTATATTGAGAAAATGCTATTTCTTCCTTCCCTCCCCTCCCCCTCCGAGGTGGAAGCAGCATCCTATCTTTTCTCCCTAACAAACACCGTTTCCTTCTGAACAGCAAGCTTGGAGGCAAACGCCATTGTGTTCTGCAGAGCCGGAGAGCCACGGGCCAATGTGCATTCGCCATTGCCTAGAAAGCCCCCCTTTTCAAAAGGAACTGCAAAGTAGGCTTTATAGAGTGACCTTATGAAGCCGACATCAATGACCCCTGAAAAAAATTTCATCTGGTGGAGCAATTTAGATACCGTAAATGCAATGGAGTGTCAATTGAGAAATCTCGCTGTAAAAATATAAACAGCAAAGTTTGGATTTATAAGGCCTCTTTTGGATGTGACAATTCAGACATTAAACATTAAGAGTTTGATCTATCAAGGAAAGGGTTAGGCTGAGAGAATTGTTTTTATTTTTGTTTTTTCTAAAAGGGAGAAGCAAGCCCTCGCTGATTTGCTCAGTGGATAGAGCGTTGGTCTGAGGGCTGGAGGGTCCCGGTGTTCAAGTCCGGTCAAGGGCACATATGCCTCGGTTGTGGGCTCGATCCCCAGTGAGGGGTGTGCGGGAGACAGACAATCAATGATTCTCTCTCATCATTGATGTTCCTTTTTCTCTCTTCCTCTCTGAAATCGATAGAAAATATTTAACAATAAATAAATAAAAAGTAAAAAAAAATAAAAGGGAGAGGCAATATGACAAAAATAAAGTTTCATCAACTTTGGTTAAGGTACACAAACACACACACACACACACACACACACACACACCTGCACATACAGGCCTGTAACCATGAAGGTGCACTTGCTCCAGGACACCTGCCTGGATTAATTTAACAATTTGCCACAGATTCCAGAGCAGGTATGTCTGGAAAACAAAGTCAGTGACTCTATTTCTTCTACCCAATTACATATTAAAAATGACTGAAATGCATTTTTTCTGACAAATGACATAATGTCATTTCCTCCGATGTCTTGTTCATTGACATCCCTATACATCCTTAGTTATGAAAAAACTCCATACATTTTTTAATAATCTGCAATGTTTATTATAGAATTCAGTTACAGGAGTTCTTAAAGTGGCAAAGCACTTTATGTTTAGAGATTTGTATTTGATGTTCTTATGCTTCCCTGAGCTATGCTACTGTTTTCCAAAGTATTGCTGGGAATCGCTTAAGCATTCAAGTGACTCAGTTTCTCCCTCTGAACAAAGTGTATAAAGAAACATTTTTTGAAGATAAAGACTCTGAGTATTATCATTGAGATCAAAATGGCTTTAAAGATTTTCTATTAATCTCTGATAAATGATTAATAAGTGATACCTGCAAGTTGGATAATAGTTCATATGGCTGTTAAAATGGTGTTCCATAATGGTTAATGTCAAGTTATTCAAATAAAATTATAAATAGTTTATTACATTAAAAGGAATATCTTAAGTAAAATATTTTAATGTTTAATGTATATAATGTGAGATGAAACAGTTTGCCTTTTTTCCTTTTTGTTTTATTGGGCTAGCTAGGACTCCCAAAAATATTATCCTATATAATAAAAGGCTAATATGCAAAATGTCCATTCAACCAGGAGTTTGACCAGGGGGAGGAGCTGACCAGCCAACTGCCTGAGCCCCCTACCCCCAGATTGCCCAAACCAATAGGCCCCAATAGTGCTGGCCAGACCCCATTCATGCACGAATTTGTGCACCAGGCCTCTAGTGTTGAATAAGAGTAATAAGAGTAGAAATCCTGAGTTGATCTAGATCTTAGGAGCAAAGCACTCAGTCTTTCACCATTAAGCATGATGTAAGCTAGTTAGCTGTAGATATTTTAAAGATGCTCTTTATCAAGTTTAGAAAGTTCCTTTTTATTCCTACTTAACATACTAGTGAGTGTTGAATTTTATCAAATGTTTGTTTTTTTTCTGTATTGATATAATCATTGAACACTTTAGCCTATTGATGTGGTAGATTACCTTGACTGTTATTTTCAGTGTTTTAACCAAGTATGCACCTGGTTGTGGCATAAAATCATTTCTACTTATTGCTGGATTCAATTTGCTAACATTTGTTGAGTATTTTGATTCTGTGTTTATGAAGGATATTTATATGTATTTTTCTTTTTTTAAATATATTTTGATTGATTTCAGGGAAGACAGGAGATGGAGAGATAGAAACATCAATGGTGAGAGAGAAACATTAATCAGTTGCCTTCTTTCAACACCACACTAGGGATCGAGTCTACAACCTAGGCATATGCCCTTGACCAGAATCAATCCCAGGACCCTTCAATACACAAGCCAACACTCTATTCACTGAGCCAAACCAGCTCGGCCTGTATTTTTCTTTTTTGTAATGTCTCTTTCTTATTTGGTATCAGGCTAATACTGATCTAATAAAATGAATGAAAACTATTCCCTTCTCTGAAAATAATTGTGTATAATTGGTATTAAACCTTCAAATAGTTGGTAGAATTCTACAGTGAATTCATCTGGGTATATGTGAGATATTTTTTTTTCTGGAGTTTTAAATCTATGAACTAAATTTCTTTAATAATTATAACATTATTTAAATTATTTTATAATGAGTGCTTTTTTTCTTTGTATTTTACACAGTTTTTAATTGTTTAGGTAGAAGGATTCATTTGATACTAATTGCTCTTCCATAGTTTCTTCATTTATTTTTAAGATAATACAGGTCACACTTTTTAAAATCCTTAGGAAAGGAAATAGAAAGTCTGCATCCATAAGAATTCAAGATAAAATAGTAAAGAGAAAAACCTCTCAAAACTATAAGACTTGTTAACAAAAGTTTTGAAACTGATAAAACAAAGTTTGCTGAGTACCAACAAGACCCAGGAGAATAGTATCCTCAACCATGAACCCTGCAATAGTCACAATAAAATAAATCTACATGTCTCTTACAGACCAATTGCTATTTGCTGGGAAGTTCCTTTAAGTATACATTACATTTGATGCTACTCATTACCCATTTATACATCTCACAAAATTTAATTTGGAAGGACCTCACAGATAAAAAGCAGGTTCCCAGGACTGGTACAGAAATAGGTCCTAGGAAACCACCTAGTTCATTTTTGAAAGTCTCATAGACCCAAAAGGAAATTATTTGATTACCACTATTTTTACGTTATCAAGTGTGTGTGTGTGGGGGGAGTTCTCAAAAGTATGAAAGTGCCTTTAGTTTTAAAAGCATCTGGCTCTGTTTTAGTTGCTGCTAACAGTAGATTGCTATGACAGGACCCAGATTTACATAAACATTTAAAAATAATCAAAGATCAGAGTCAGCTCAAATATCAAACTCAGGCAAATGTCAATTTCCCTCTTCTTTGCTTCAATTGAAAATCAAAAGGGCTAATTTTACTAGTATCAAAAACATTTCCCCTCCTTAATAACCCCATGTGACTGAGGCCAAATCAAATGTGATATTTGCTTTTATATCTAAAACAAAGTGAACTTTTATAAATCAGATTTTATGCAGTCTATAGTGTAAAGAACCAATGAGAGAGATTTATTTCAAAATCCATAAATTGAACCAAAACTCACTAAATAAATTAAATCAAGTATGAAAGAAAATCAACATCTAGGTTTATGAAACAATAAATATGTAAAAAGGTTGAAAAATAATACAGCAAGGCAATCAAAACCTCAAGCAAAAAGGGTGGCAAGGGATAGGTCATGCAGAAAAAAATGAAATAAAATGAGGAAGAATAGTATTAAAAGAATTTATACATAGAAATCAGAAACTGGCATGATGTACCTCATGATTTTGCAGCAGGGGTAGTGTTTCTGAGCAATGATCTCATTCCCATGTCTACAGGGCAGGAACACTTGTCCTCAGGAATTGAATCTTGTTGAAAAATTATTTTATAACTACTTATTTTAAAAGCATGTTTTGGAAAAACACCAGAGTTTAAGAAATTGAAGCTTTTCTAAAAGGGAAGTGACAGCTACTATCAGTTGGCTGCATATTGCTGAAGATTTGAATTATCATGCTAGTGTCCTGACAGACTCAACCAAAGTGGCTAAGCCATCATAGTCTATAAAGAAACTGTCACCATAGTCTGAGAGCTGTGCTTCAAAGATAATAAACATTTAGTTGATATGTGTGTGGCGGTCTGCAAAGGACACTGGTGGGATATAAGACAATGGAAAAGTGTGGTTTTAAGTTATTTTAGGTTGCCATTTTATTGGGGCAAAGGAAGGGAAGGAAAAAGAAAAGGGAAAGCCCTGGCCAGCTGGCTCAGTTGGTTGGAGCATCATTCATCCATCCATCATCCATATGCCCAAAGGTTGCAGGTTCTCTCTTTCTCTCTCTCTCTCTCTGTCTGTCTCTCTCTTCTCTCATCAATAAACATATCCTTGGATTGGGTGAGGATAAAATAAAAAAGGAAAATAAGAGAACAAGGGGAAAATTGAGTTCCCTTTGACATTGCCTTCTTAGACTCAAAATTCCTATGGCAATTGTTTTCTACAATACTAGTATGGTTCTTGCAATCAGCTTTAGCTCAGTAGTAATAATAGTTACCATTTATTGAGCACTTATCACATGCAGGATGTGTCTAAACTCTTATAAAAACCTGATCACATCTAATTACCAAAAGAAACCTCCTTGAAAAATAGCCTGTACAGATGATGAAACTAGAGTCTTTAGGGACTATCTAGATTGCCCAAGATCACACAGCTAGAAAGAAGCAGACTAAAATTCACAATCCCCATTTTTTAAATCACTGTCATATACAAGCTTAATATTTTATATACTTTTTCATTAAAACAAGTCTTTATTTACCCATGTAGATTACAAGCTCCTTCAGATCAATGATCGGACATTACATTAGTTTTATTTTCTCATTTGTTAAAAAGATTATTAAGTGCAATCTCCAGGATTCTTTCAAGCTCCTTCTAGCTCTCCACTTTATAAAGCCCCCAGCTGTTGGAAAGATTACATCAGCATAATAACTGTTCAATAAAGTATTTTAAATGACTTGTTTAATTGATACCTAAGGAAAAGAATGCCATAATATCAACAACCACTAGCATCTCCATTTTGTTGGAGCAACTTAAAATATTTAAAATGAGAAGTGAAATTCATTTGTTTTACACTTCATTAACAAGTAAATCTGTGGAATACTCTATGAGATGCCTATACCAAATTATAGCATTCTTTAACTTGTCTATATCTAGTTTCCTTCTCACAATCTAATTACTAGTAATCTACCCTCTCCAACCCATTTAATATTCCTGTTGCTACCTAACATTTTGCAAAAGGCAACAATTCTCAGCAATTAAGATACTTCAAATTATACTCATTCTATCATTATTAAATTTTGAGTCATATGACTTTTCCACAATGAGATATCAATCCAAAAATAATAATTTAAAAAACCCAATCCATTTTCTGTTGTACAAATGTATTATATTTCAACATCCTTTATCGAATGGAGATTTTTAAATTACACAATATTTTTTCTAAGGACATTTAGTTATGGGTCAGGGCTGAAAGCATTTTATCCAATATTCTGATAATCTAGAAATGACAATTTCCCCTAACTAAGCTGACTTTTTTAGTCTCATTGTCTCTTTGGCTGTGAGGGGGGAAAAATAAGTCTAAAACATTCAAAATACTTTAAATGCTATTCAAAATTCCAGACCACTTATTTAGATTGACTATGTATGAGGCAAATTCAAAACTGCACAATATTTTTTTGCACCATAGCACAATCCAAAGCTACAGATAAGAGTTAGGTAAGGAAATAAATTGATTCTGGGTGGCAACAGGGATAGAGGTAGGAGGCAGTAATCATGATATTTTTCCTCATTATAAATACAGATTGAGAGCTGAATTCTTAGATAAATATTTTCCACTGATAAGCAACGATATCTATAACCATATATATGGATTAACATCCTTTTAGAATATTTACTATTGTAGCAAAACAGTTTTGGTACAAGCATCAAAGTAAGTATGGGTCCTGAAAATTTATAGAAGTTAAGATAAGAAGATCAGCCAGCTAACTAATTCCCCAAAAGACTTAAAGCCTTACCCTAGAATCTGCTTAGGTTTAAAAGAATAAGCATATATTTATTCTATATGCACTTAATTATATTGTATGTATATACACAGATAAAAATATAGTGTGGGCTAAAAGTAGTTTTACAATTGTTCATATGAGAAATAATACAATAATTAATAGAGAATAAACTCAGTGTTTTTGGTACTCATAATTGCAAAGTTGCTTTTGCCCCACCCTGCATAAGTATATTTTACAATTTGTGAGATCACATTCTAGCTCTTTACGTTCAAGAAGCTTTAGTTATAGCTACTGAGAGATTTTTAACAAAGTCAGATATTTTCTACTAAATATTCAAGTTTAGCAGAAGTAGGAAGAGTTCAGTCCATAAAAAAAAAAAAAAAGGTGACTATGCAGTGAAAAATCTGTTTTTTCCATAACAAAATATGTCACAAATACTAAGATTTTGAGCAGGACAGAGAATACAAACAAGCAGATATTAAAAGTTATGACCTGAGATTAAAAAAAAAAAAAATTGGAGCCCTGGGGGCCTGTGATGTTTTGAGTCTGGAGAAATCACCAAAGGGTCTGGAGAAAAAGCCAACAAAGCAACAGAAATGTTGTGTTGTGGGTAAGTGGGCTCCTGTCTGGCCTGGACTGATGCTCAAGCCAGCAATTCTAAACCTTTTTCATTTCATGGCATACATAAACTAATTACTAAAATTCTGCGGCACACCAAAATATTTTTTGTTGTTGATCTAACCAAAAAATAGGTATAATTTTGATTTATTCACATCTGACGGCTATTATTATGTTGGCTGTTCTCATTTTTTAAATTTGACAATCTAAGGAAAAAAGAGGTTAGTACTCCTGACTAAATAGCCAGGAATTACATGTTTGAAAAAATGCTCATGACACACTGGTTGAAAATCACTGCTTTAAACAAAAATAAACCAGTTACCCAAGGATTATATCAGACACACAGAGAGATTATATTTGTGTCATAAAATAGAACATAAACCATGGCAGAGAGAAACAAAGTCGACACTAGATCACAAAGTCAAAACACCTTTATGGAGACGTATCAACAACTGAAAAAAATTTTAAAAAACTGAAGATATTTTATATTAATTCTTTCCTATACATCATCAAACTCGAACTTTTCTCATGCCTATAATAAAGTTAATGGGCACCAACATCAGACTTGACCGTATGTAAGAAGCTGGTTGGCCAGGTGAGGAAAATTTGTCAGGAAGCAAATTTGCCAGGAAACCCCTTTTGAAGACTTCTCCCAGGTAGCAGTAGTTGCCATGGTAACTCAAGGAATCACATTAAACCATGACGTTCAGGGGTCCAAAGTCAGAGGCTTTATTTTAATCTTGCCAATTTATCCCACCCTTTAGTACTAGAACTGTGCTACTTTGAGAAAACTCTTTACAGGGAGAAGCATCTCTGTGGTCACAGTATCATCATGATACATAGGCCGATTGGTTTATTTTTCAAAATTTTTGCAACTCTGAAATATTCAATAAATGATCCATCAGTAAATACATATTAATTACATGGTTATTTAAAAATATATGAATTATACTAAAGTCCTGGGTGCTATTTCATTTGATCATTTTTTTCCCCCTTTGGGAGACTTCTACTAATTAATCTTGACGATAGACTCATTTCTACATAGGACCATGTGCTGGCTTAGCTTTCTTCCAGAATATAGCTTGATAATGTGTGAGACTGCCACATTCAGGACTTAAAGCATTTTAAAGAAAATTTCTTGGGATTGGGTCACATAAACCAAACACCCAATTATCTTGAAAATCTTAATTACCCTCACATTCCAAAAGGTTTCTTATACTTTCACACAAATGAAGTGTTCATTGGTATGAAGAAGTTATGAAATGGCAGGCCAAGGATGCAGTATCTCTCTCTGATGTTTTTACCAGGTCTGGAACTGATTTCTTGTTTTATTTATATTGAGCCATTTCATTTCTTGAGACATGAGCTCTGGGGAGCCCACTCCCTAAGCCATTTTCTTAAAAATATGCTTCTATTCTGAAAGGAAATCTTCTGGGAAGAGAGCTAAGAAAATGAAAGAGGAAAGCAGGACTCAGAAAGAAAAAAAGACATAAGAGAATAAAGAATTTTTAAAAATCAGATAAACAAAATAGTTGAAGTCTAGAAAACAAGAAAGCCCAAGTTGAAAGAAAATATCTTTGCCAACTCGGAATGAAACTCCCAAGGCTTATTCCAAGTTTTAAACATGAGTATTACATCTGTGGCAAGAAGCAGAGCATTATTAAAATTTTAATATTCTAACACAATTTTTTTCTTTCAGCCTACCTAATTCCCATTTCCCTTATTACCTGCATCTGAAAAATACATTAATTTTTTTCTAAGTCAATTTACATTTTTATAAAATGGTGTAAAATATCTTTCTTTAAATATTTATTGGAAAAAGTTTCAGAGAAGTGGAGTTGAGACTAAATTTTTTTTATACTCAATCACACATTTTCTTTCCAAATGAATAGATATAGATGTGTCTAGTGGCTATTATATTAGAATGGTTAACAATGATGAGAAATGCTTGGAAGAAAAAAAAGTAATATTTGGTTTTGCCCTTTAGTAGTTATATAACTCCAGGTCTCTCTAATGTTTTAGTTTTTTTGTTTGTTTGTTTGTTTTTGTTTTTTGTAAAATGAGTATAATAATAGTATACTCTCATTTTCAAGTTTAAAGAAGCAATAACATGTGGTACTTGAAAACCAATACATTCACAATAAATGCTACATGTTAATATAACTATTACTATTAGTTTTATTGTTACTATTATTTTTAATATATTTTATTGATTTTCTTACAGAGGGGAAGGGAGAGGGATAGAGAGCAAGAAACATCAATGAGAGAGAAACATCAATAGCTGCCTCCTGCACACCACACTGGGGATGTGCCCGCAACCAAGGTACATGTCCTTGACCTGAATTGAACTTGGAACCTTTCAGTCTTCAAGCCAATGCTCTATCCAATGAGCCAAACCAGTTTTGGCTTATCGTTACTATTACTGATATGATTAACAAAATAATGTTTTTCTAAAGAAAAGGGGTGATAAGTATATAGTCTATTTTGATTCATCTTATTCTTCACCAGTTTATAACTTATTCATCACTTCAGAGACCATGGTGAGAAGGACAAAACAACCTGGAATTGGAATGTGTGAAATAAATTTGCCTAGCAACTACTTTTACTAATACAATAGTTCCCAATTTAATTATGTTGTATAAATAGAGTAAAGCTGTTGAAGCTCAACAAAGCTATTTTTTTAAAAAAAATTACAAATCAATTAATGTGGCACTAAGTTTTAACAGCTTTACTCTAACAGACATACAATGATGGACTATCTCCCAAATTCAAAGGACTGAACACTTAAGTATTATCAAGAGTAAAGAAGCCATGGCTTGAATAGCTCAGTTGGTTAAACATCATCCAGTGCACTCAGAGGTCACTAGTTTGATTCCTGGTCAGGGCATATACCCAATATCCCATAGGGGAGGCAACCAGTCAATGTTTCTCTCACTCTCCCTCTCCCTTTCTCTTTCTCTCTAAAATCAACAACATCTTATAAAATAAAAAAGTAATAATAAAGCAAAGGGGAAAAAAGCCCTCACCATTAAATTTTTATTAGATTGAAGATATTTTTGGTTAAAGACCTTTCACCTGGTAAAGTATAAAATACTACATTGGGTCTCCAAATGAATGGCTGCTTTGGTCACAGTTGCTCACAAAATTTAGTGTTTGCAATCTGGACACTCTTATTTCCTCAGGATTCCTGCCTGAATTACTTTCTTAAAAATTCTCCAGAACTTCTAAAGGGAATCCATTGAGATATGAAATAGGAAAATAAAATGCAGAGAGAGAATAACAAAGAAAATACATTTGAGAATAAAGGCAGAAAAGTAGAATATAATAAAATAGAATCAGGAAGCCCAAGGCCTAAGAATAAAGACATTTTGTTCCAGATTCAATACATATTTCACAGGCTGGTGGTAAAAGTCCAAACCCATCTGCAGATATGAAACAGAAATGGCAAAAGATAAGGCAGATTTCTAATCAATGGAATTCTAATATGCATTAAACTCTATGCTCAAGTTTAGATCATTTATGACACAAGGTATGATTCCAACAAGGTCTCTTACCCACAGCAAATTATCTGCTAAACTTTTCATTTTTGCAAGACTGTCTCTTAACAGTTTCTATAATTGTCTTAAAATATATAAACAGAGAACTACACAAGATGAAAACAGCTGCATGGATTTAGTTCTTTTTTATTGATTTTCTATTCCTTCATTTTTTGCCTGCAGCAATTCTTAGTTTTACAAAAAATAAGAAAAAGTAAACAAAAGAGATTAAGAAGTGTGGTACACAATAATAAAAGTGAATAGAAGATCATTTTAATGTCGCCATTTTTTAACCATTTCAAAATTGCATAGTTTCATATACATAAAAACCACCTGAAGTAGGGCACTATTACCAGCAGGTCCCAAGGAAAGGATAGAATTTATAGGTCAAGAAAAGGATGTACTTGCTAAGGACATCTGGAAAAGGGTATCCAGAGCACTTAATTATCAAGATGATGGCTAAATTCCTCACCGTTGCTAGAGAAGCTTCATAGAAGGGACTCTTATGCACTGGACTGTATCCTCCTAAAATTCACATGTCAAAGTTCTTACCCCAGTAACCTAGGATATGATTGCAGCTAGAGATCTTAATAGGATCTCTAAAAAAGGTAATCAAGTAAATGAGGTCTCTGGGGAAAGCCTAATCCAATATGACTGGTGTTCTTATAAAAATATAGAGGCCTAGTGCACAAAATTTTGTGCACGGGACAAGGGGGTCCCCTCAGCTCAGCCTGCAACCTTTCCAATCTGGGACCCTTCAGGGGAGTTGGATATCCTTCTCACAATCTGGGACCAGTGGCTCCTAACTGCTCATCTGCCTGCCTGCCTGCCTGATTGCCCCTAACTGCCCCCACTACTGTCCTGGTCACCCCCTGCCAGCCTAATCACCCCCAACTGCCCCCTCCAGAGGTCTGGTTGTCCCTAACCACCTCCCCCACTGGCCTGGTTGCCCCTTACTACCCCCTCCCCCGCCAGCCTGGTTGCCCCTAAGTGCTGCCCCACCAGCCTGGTCACCCCTTACTGCCCCCCATGCCAGCTTGGGTGCCACCAACTGCCCCCCCACAGCCTGTTCACCCATCACTGCCCCCCTCTGCCGGCCTGGATGCCCCACACAGCCTGCTTGTTCAGTCGTTTGGTCATCTTTCACTACCCCCCCCCCCCCCCCGTCAACCTAGTGACTCCACGCAGGTCATCCATTCAGTTGTGATGGTCACTTAAGCTTTTATTATTATAGATAAGAAGAGGAACCCTGGATGCTGTGGCTCAGTTCCTTGGAGCATGGTCCTGTACACTGAAGGTCGTGGGCACATACCCACCAGGTTGTGGGTTTGATCCCTGGTTGATCCGGGTGTCTCTGGGAGGCAACTGAACAGTGTTTCTCTTTCACATCAATGTCTCTCTCTCTCTCTCTCTCTCTCTCTCTCTCTCTCTCTCTCTCTCTCTCTCTCTCTCTCTCTCTCTCTCCTTTCCCTTCCTCTATCTCTAAAATCATTAAAAACATATCCTCTGGTAAGGATTAAAAAACATTTTTATAAAATAAGATAAGAAAAGGATATTAAGACACAAGCATCCACCGAGGGAAGACCATATGAAGATATAAAGAAAAGATGACCAAGGATTGATTTCAAAAATAAAACCAACTCTGCTAATATCTTCATCTTGAACTTCCAAGCCCCCCAAATTGTGGAGAAATAAATTTCTGTTGTTTTAGCAACCCAGTTTGTGATACTTTGTTATGCCAGCCCAACCAAATTAATATAGTTTGGAAAATGTCAGTGTGGCTAAATCTTGAGTTTTAAAGGATCAATGATAATCCATAAGTTAAAGCATTTTTATTTTTTATCCATTCTTAATATATGTTAACTAGCTTCTTTTATTTTTCCCCATTTATCTTTTATTAAGGTATCTCCCAGAAATTATGAATAGGAATTAAAATAAAAATTAGTTTCGTAAAAGGATTTATTGAGCCTATGTCTCTAAGTGGTTAGAGCACATGTGTCAAACACAAGGCCCTCGGGCCAAATCCAGCCCGCCAGGCCTTGCAATGTGGCCCGCACCGCGCTGTCATCACTGCACTCCGCTGTCAGTTTATGACATTGTCAGTTTATGACTGTTCAGTAAACCATTCGGCCCGCGATTTAGGCTGGATCTTAGATTTTGGCCCCTTCTCTGATTGAGTTCGACACCCCTAGGTTAGAGCATTGGCCTGCACACCAAAAGGTCAAGAGTTCCATTACTGGTCAAGTGCATGTACCTTGGTTGCAGATTTGATCCCCATCCCCAGTGCAGGCACATGCAGATAACAACCAACCTCTCTCTCTCTCTCTCTCTCTCTCTCTCTCTCTCTCTCTCTCTCTCTTCCCATCCCCCTTCCACCTCCCTTCTACCTTCCACTCTCTCTGAAAATCATTTGAAAAAATATCCTATGGTGATAATTATAAAAAAAAAAGAAAAAAAAGATTTGTTGTAAGGATATAATGTAAGAAAAAATACCTGTCTTTTCTCTCCTTGAATTCTACATGAGCAGAACCAGGTGCTCTCTCCTATGTGCTGCTATTATTTATTGCACATAGAGTATTGTATTATAGCTTTCCTCTAGATGATGAACTCTGAGCAAATAGGAATTCTTTTCCTGTTGTTTGGGCTTTTTTGCACACATCTATAGATGCCCTCCTAGTGTCTGGAACATAATATTCCTCGTACTTGAACAGTCTTGACACACACTGGGCACTTAAATATAATAGATCCTTAATAAATACTGGGTAAGTAAAGGAAACCTACAACATTTGGTAACTTTCATCTTTTTTATTAATGCATAAATAGAACTTAAGTGACTTTCCCAAGATTACTTTTGGTGTTCGAGGGGACAAAAAAAAATCCTTTTGGATTCTGAACTGTTAAGAAACAAAGGAGTCTGAAAACAGAGATTGGAAAGTCATCCTTATTAGTAAGACTAAACTGAAGAACATATCTAAAATATATATAAAAGCATAATGTGCAAATTGACCAGACAGCAGAACAAACAGTGCTATGACACACACTGACTACCAGGGGTTAGGTGCTCAATGCAGGAGCTGCCCCCAGCCCAACAGCCCTGATTGCCAGATCCGGGCCTGCCAGCCAACTTCTCAGTTCTACCCTCCACCTACCCCAATGGCTGGCAGGCCCCAATCACCCAATGGGGAATAGGGAACCAGTGGTGGTGGTGGTGGTGGATATGGATGGGGCCAGGCCAAGGTGGGTGGGAGCCAGCAGGGGAAGATAGGCCCTGCCTAGAGACTCTACCCATGCATGAATTTTGTGCACCAGACTTCTTGTATATGTATAAGAACCAAGGGGTTCCTAATACAGAAACCTAAAATTAGTTGTAGAGAGACTTGTCTATCAGTCTCAAACAACTGGCTTGGCTGGCGTTCTCACTATGGGGGTGTGGGGTAGGGGAAACAGAATGACTCCTTCCTTTACAACTGAATCCTGTAGAGAGGAAGAAGGGAAAAGTGGCACTTTGATACTCATGAATAAGATAAGTCACCGCATCTCTCTTAGAGAATAGTATGAAGGGGGCAAAAACTAATCAGAAGAGTTGTCCTAGTGGAGTTCCCCTCTGCAGAGAAGGAAATTCCAAGAGAAAGTGTTCCCAGCCTCCTCCTTCTCAACAAGCCTGCAGTGCTCCTTACTATAGGATCATGTTTGGCAAACTGCGGCTCTTGAGCCACATGAGGCTCTTTGGCCCCTTGAGTGTGGCTCTTTCACAAAATGCCACTGCCTGGGCGAGTCTATTTTGAAGAAGTGGCGTTAGAAGAAGATTAAGTTTAAAAAAAAATTTGGATCTCAAAAGAAATTTCAATTGTTGGGCTGTTGATATTTGGCTCTATTGACTAATGAGTTTGCCGACTACTGCTATAGGACTTGTCTCCTTATAGTGACTCAGCTGAATTGGAAATAAAAAGAGAGTTCACATAACCTGAGTTTGAGTCCCTATCTAGAATTAAATTAATTGTGGCCATTAGTCTTTAAATTTTCTCTGCAACCCTAGCATAAAGCCTTATTATAAAGCTCCACATTTGGCACATGGTACAGACCAAATAGCAAACCCAATGATCATTTAGTAAAAGTACCACAAACAGGAATAACCTTGGAGTGCTCTGACCTGGCACAAACTTGAAAGGGCAGAGATTGAAAAAGGGAAACTCTGAATGGAGGGAGGTGGGGAGTTTGGGCATGAGGAAAGGAAATTTTTGACTGTTTTAGTGCATCTACTTGCTGTTTTCATAAATAAGGAACAAAAAAAATTTTCCTCTGGATTGTTAATTGATCCTTCTAAGAAGCCCTGGGTGCCATAGTAAAGAATTATCACCTCCCACGTCTGCGGTGCTGGTAAATGTTTAACACCCAGCTCTTGGGGTGGGAAGGCCCCTAGTTTGTAGTGTTTGCTGGTTTCTCTAACCATGGCCCATTTGGAGCTCCTACAGAGAAAACAGAAACGAACTCACACAATTCCTGAAAACGGGAATCAGCTCTCACAAGTCACTGCAGGCCAGGTCCAGAACAGCAGTGCCAGCAAACAGAGGGCAGGGAGAGAGACGCTCCACTGGAGAGGCCACAGTGCCACCTAAGTGTCTCAGCTGTGTCATGGGCCAGGTGAAACAACTCTTGGGAGCCCACGAAATCCGGAAACACATGCAGGTGTCATGCTTTGCTGGGGAGACGACCTAGTTCTGACACACTTATGGTTGAGGAACTTGCCCAGGCTCAGGCTGAGAGGGAAATCTTATAGAAGGAAGGAAGGAAGAAAAGGAGGGAGGGAGAGAGGAAGGGAGGGAGGGAGAGAGGGAGGGAGGAAGGGAGGGAGGGAGGGAGGGAGGGAGGGAGGGAGGGAGGGAGGGAGGAAAGGGAAGGAAAACACAGAAGGAGCTGTACAGGAAACAGAATCTTTTTATGCCAAAATAGCCATACTGATGGCATCTACTATCCTAATCCTACTAACAAGGACTTAAGTATTACTCAACAACCTTGTAGTTGCTAGATGCTAAGAAAACTTTGACAGAAATGAGAAACTGCCAAGGTAATTAGTGCAAAAAAATACACTGAACTTTCCACTGACCACATACTGAAAATGGTAAAACTGTTCATTTATATCCAGTGTGTGTAAAATGACTAAATGCAAGCCTTTTCCATACCGAAAGGGCTTATATGTGCACAGAAGTGCAGAATGAAACTTTAATTTTAATCGTGCCTCTTTTGGTGCTAATTAAGCCAATTGCAAATCCCTTTGTGAGTGCACAGCGACTTTCTGCAGGTAGCTAATTAGAGGCTGTGTCTGACTGAGCGCAAGGAAACCTGTAAAGGTAAATGAAGACTGGGAAACCCCAGATGACAGAAGAGATGGCAAATGCTATTATTTTATAGATGAAGCATTCGAAGGGGGTAATGGAATGCAAACTCCTTTTAACCGTTCTTGGATATTTGCATACTAGATTACATTGTTATACTTGGGAATATGGTGGCGAACAGGAAAATATAACAGTCAGGTAAGGAAAGTTATTACATCTGTCAGAAGTCATTAGTGCATCTTTTGAATTTCTTTTTTCCCCCTGTGAAACTCTGCTCTTCCATTGTTATTTCATAATAAAACCATTGTCAAACATAGTAAATTTTACAGCTTCATCTACTTATCTGTCTTCATTAATGCCTTCTCAAATTCTCATTTATTTTGATCAGAACAAACAAAACATTTTCTAATTCTGTTGTTCGGGTACCCTAAGTGATAGTTCCGCATATCAAAGACTGAGCCTTGTGCTCTTCTAAACAGTCTTATTTATTTTCCGGAGTCACAGCTTAAAAAGTGGAAAACTACGGTACGGTCTGCCTCTTTCCAACCTTCAGCTTTCTAATAGGACTTCATATTTGCCAGATGCATCAATGAGAAAAGTTCTCACAGTATCATATGAATCAGTCACACGGGCTAGTAGTCTCCGGTTCTATGAATTTCACTGAGTTCTCCAGCAAACCTCAGGCATGTGCCTAAGGATCACCACACTCACCTGTTAACCAGTCATTTCAAAACTGGATGCTGCAACCTTTGTGTGCCTCTATTGACCTCAGCACCTGCTCATTTCCTCTGCAAGCCCCTAGGAAATGTCCTTACTAGTTTCTGAGTCTAAAGAATAGAGCCAGTGCCTCAGAGTTGTCCTTCCTTCACCTCAACCTTCTATCCAAACCACTCAACATCGGTCTCCATTCTCTCCTATCTTTGCAGATGTTTTCATTTGGCCTAGCTTTTTTGGATTTTCTATCACATCCTATCTGGAAGTGGTATTACTTGCACTTATTTACAAATAATCAGAAGCACAAGAGATGGTCTTCATTCTGTTTACCTGCTTACCTAGCAGGCAGTCTTGCTCACATTTGTACCATGTTTAATTGCTCCCACCTCAGGCAGAAATCCCAAGGGCCTCTAACTCATTGCAAGGTGTGCCTCAATCGTGCATACTCAGCTGTGCATGTAACAAACTTTTGCACACAAGAGGAAATATATTTATGTCCCCCTCCCCTATTTAAAAAATCACATCCCGTACACTTGGAAAGCATGTGATGGTAGCCAAACATCCTATCAATTCACTAAGGAAAACAGGGAATTTACCTCTAAAGACTGGTCACTTAAAAATAGATAAAATGTTGAGCTCTGCAGTTTATCATTGGCACACAGCCTGGAACCTGAAAGAGAGAATGTTGTGGACAAGTAACACTTCATTAAAAATTGAAAATATCCTACTCGCATCAGTAGTATGTTCCTTTCAGCTTCTTACACTGGCCGTGTGATCTCTGTGACAGTGATCTCAGTGAAGCAGTGTGGGGTGCGCTTTGCAGGCCAGAAAAATGACATCATGCTTTTATAAGAAAAGCTTGAGAGAAAAATAAGATATTTCCAAAAAAAATATTTATAAGAGAACAATAGCCAGGAATTTGAAGCAATGGTTTGAAAAGGGTGTTTAAGGCTCAGAGCCCAACCAGATCAGCAATTTAACAGACACCTGATTTGCAAATGCTGGTAGTCTGAATTTGGTTTAATAGGGAGCTTTCTGTTGGTTGATATCCATTGCCAGAGATGTGATTTTTTTCTGTGCTTTTCTGGGCTAGTGTTTGGGGTTGATATTTGGCATGATCTTCTCTTAAATTAATTAGCCAGAATGGGTGCTAAAAAGAGAGACTCTGTACTATGAGCTCAACACCAAAGTAAAAACAATAGCAGTGTCTCAGAGCTATTTTCTTGGATATTTATTGAGCCTTATTAAATTTGGAACCAGCCAAGAAGAATACAACAGCTGTTGTGAATTTCAAACAAAAGCAAAACATCTCTTCTCTTCTTCTCCCCTGTGTAGTGTCCCTGTAAGCTGGTAAACTCCTTGGGCAGAACCTGTCTTACTTATGCTTACCAACTGGAAAGTGGTGTTTACGTATATAATGTGATACCAGTAAGAATAATCCAAGAGATTTGTTTTGATTTACTTCTCATTTCAGGGCATTTAGGAATAGCTGTTAAAGAAGGAGCTGAACGCTAAAGCCTACCAAAACTGATTTCCACAAGACTCCAAGACTTTGGGCTTGTTTTCTATGCTCTTTCTGCCATTCTCCACACCCTAAATCTCCACTAAGGAATTCTAAGAACAGATTTAAAAGTGTAATAGTGCTATATAGAAACAGTCATTGGTATTAACTTGATCCCGTGCCTCAGAAAAACTGAAAATGCGGAAGCAAGTTTCTAGTTATCTACTCTAAAGCACAGGTCAGGATGCAATCTGATTTTGAAATAGTAAGACAAAACAACAAATGAACAGAAACTATAACAGAAGCCAGCCAAAGAAAGATAAATACCATATAATTTCACTCATAGGTGGAACTTAATGAATAAATTGAACTAATAAGCAAAATAGAGACGGCCTCATAGATAGATAGCAGGCAGACAGCTCTGGTGTAGGGATTTGGGGGAGGGACTGAGGGATTGAACAAAAAAGAATAAAAGAGAGAAAGAATTCATGGACATGGACAATGGTGTGGTGATTGCCAGGGGACGGTCATTGAGAAAGGTGGGTGGAGGTGGAAGAAGGTATAGGTATAGGGGAGTAAATGGTGATGAAAAAATGAAATAAAGGAAAAAAGCCTTTACATTATAAAAATGTTTGTGTTTTGGACATTGTTTAAAATAGAGGTAATATCCATCATGTGACTTCAAAGTCACCTGGGAATTTAGGGAGCCGCATTTTCTTAATTATATCAGCGTAAGGAGTAATGTTTTCTCAGCAATAAATTTGAATTTAGTTTAAATATTAGAAAAAATGAGTTACTTGCTACACCAGGTACCTATAATTGATAAAAATGGGTGTGGGGACTTAGCCGATAATTAAAGTTTACATGAATAACCTTTCTATAAGAATTAATACTCAGAACCTGCAAATGAGGATCACTGCGTTCTATGGTAGTGAATACAATGCAGGTGGCACATTTGGTTTGAGACATTAACTAGTTTGAAGTAGTATTTAGAAGCTGAGTTGAAGTCTTATGTTTGAGTTCATTTTAGTACAATCCTATGGCTATGTCACTGTATCAGTCAGGGTCCAGTTCTAAGGTATAAACCATAGTTATTTTAACTATGAGAGTTAATATAAAGAAATTCTAGCCTAGGTATTGGCAAACTCTGAAGTCAAAAACAGAAATGCTGCCCTAACCAGTTTGACTCAGTGGATAGAGCATGGGCCTGCAGACTGAAGGGTCCCAGGTTTGATTCCAGTCAAGGGCATGTACCTTGGTTGTGGGCACATCTCCAGTAGAGGTGTGTAGGAGGCAGCTGATTGATGTTTCTTTCTCATTGATGTTTCTAACTCTCTATCCTTCTCCCTTTCTCTCTGTAAAAAATCAATAAAACATATTTTTTAAAAATGCTAAGGCATTAAGGAGATAGTAGTAGCTAGAACTAGTTTCAAACCCTAGGCTTGGCCAGAAAGAGGATGAACTTAGAATTATTGTGAGTTAGAAGCTTGGGGGATGAGGGAGACCAGAGAATGGGGATGCAGAATCCCTGAGAAAAGGTCTCTCTCTCTCTCTCTCTCTCTCTCTCTCTCTCTCTCTGGCCCACTGGTACTGGTATTTTTAACGCTCAGAGACCATGCACAGCTGGAATCCAGACTCTGAGAAGGGGCCACCAGCCAGCTGTTGCTGGTATCTCTACAGGGTCTAATGAGGCTGGTTGGAGTGTATTAGAAAAACACTTATTAGTGTATTAGTAATACTTGCTACTACTAGTAGCAAGTAAAAACACTTATTAGTGTATTAGTAATACTTGCTACTACTAGAAAAAAAGGTTTTGCTGCTAGAGAAAGGAAACATTGTTAGAGTAGCAATGACAGAAGCAAGAAATAAAATCAGGAATAGAAAATAAGTAAGAAAGCGTCTGTCCCTTCCTTATCACCCAGCCTCCTGGTACCTCCTATAAGCCAAGTGCAACAGGGAGTCCAGTGGCAAAACAGAAATGCAGTTTACAGAGTCCCAGCCTCAGCCTCCTCAAGCTGCGTATGGTCAGTTGGATTGAAGCTGCCAAACAATAGCTTCACAGCTGACACGGACACTGAAACTTGAGAGGGATCCACTGAACTGCTTCCCCAGATCAGGCACTGTTTGGAAATAGATGTTTCTGAGCTCTCCAGCTTGTTGGCCCACCAGTGGTTCACAAGATGGTATTTTTTACTGACACGATAGAGTAACTCACAAAATGAACTTGAAACTGCGGGGGGAAATATAAGAACATTGCTGATTTGTTCCATGAAGTGAGTGCATTCACACTCAAATTGTTCACATGGAGTTGACTGGTCCCTACTGTAGACTTCATTTCTTTTCATTGCTAAACTTTCCTTTGGAACCATGGTTACCGAAGAGCTGCTGAGTTATTTACTGGAAATGCAGTCACAAGTTCAGGGAAACTCACAATCTTTGAGCATGAATCACACTTTGTTTTCTTGATTGCTTTTGGAGTGTGAACATGTGTGTGTGTATGTGTGACTGAATTGTCAAGTGTCTGCCATATCATTTCAAGATGATTTGATTCTGGCTGGTAGAACTACAGCTATCAGGAAGACAGAGTATCCTGCAACTTTAGATATAAACAGCAGAACTATAGAAAATTCCAGAACTATTCTGTAATTTCTGGCTCTCTACCCACCTTTGGCTCTGCAAAAGTATGTTCTCTTTCTTAAAAACATAATGAAACTAAAGCTTGTTGTCATTCGGTCATTAATAGAATAAAAAAGGTAAGACATAGCCTGACTTTTATTACCTCAAAATCTTGAAAACAGTTCAGTTTATTAAGTACCAAACAGAATTTTTGTTGAAGTTTTAGAACTTCAATAACTTATCATAGAATGATTTTTATGAACAAACTAATTAAAGTCTTTGATTGTTTTTATATTACTGCTATAAATCTACATATTATATATTTGCTATGTATTAATAGCCACAAGAAATACAGGTCCATTTATTGAAATATGTTGAACCCAGACATATTTCAGAACTCAGAAGGTTTCTGATTTTAGAAAAGTAATATGGCACAAATACCATTCAAATATTCACATTAACTGAGATCAATAAATAGTCTCATGTTCATGCAAACCAAATCAGAATTTATTATCATATATTATCAAATGAGTTACAAGGAAACCTTTTGATGTTTAGAACATGTAAGTTTTGGGAATTGTGAATAAAGTAATGTAGAATTCTAGATTATTAACTACTGCCGTACATGTCTAAAAACTGGTATATCCAATCATGTAATCTCTATTAAGACCTCAAGAAAGCTAAGTAAACATGATTTTTTAATAGAAAAAAATTTTAGTATGTTGGCAAGCAAATGAAGAGAAGTTGGGTGAGGGGTGAAGATGTGAAAGGTAAAAGTAATAGATATCAAAAGAACACATACGAAGATGAGGAAGACCCTTCCATTTTTTTCTTTTTAAACAGCATTTACTGAATGACTTCTAGGTGCCAGATATGGATAATACAAAGACAAATAAAACTCAATTTCTGCCATCAACCTTCAGTATAACTAAAGAGATGAAATAAAGTACAAAGACTAATTGTAGGTTGAAAATCCATAGAAGTACAGTAGAATAGAAAGGATGAAATAATTGATTCTTTCAAGGCAGGGAGAGTCAAAGAATTTCATTGATAGAAGATTTTTGAAAAATCAGTAATTATTTTTTTAGGTCGAACATGGAGTAACTGAGGGGAAGGAGAAGATAACTTATGTGTCAAACACAAGGCCCGCGGGCCAAATCCAGCCCGCCAGGCCTTGCAATGTGGCCCACACCGCGCTGTCATCACTGCACTCCGCTGTCAGTTTATGACACTGTCAGTTTATGACTGTTCAGTAAACCATTCGGCCCGCGATTTAGGCTGGATTTTAGATTTTGGCCCCTTCTCTGATTGAGTTCAACACCTAGGTTTTAGATAGAGGAATAGTTTGAGGTATTGCACATGGTTGTATGACGTGCATCAGAAGAAAAATAGATGCACCTATTAACAGCATAGATGAGGTTACCTTAATCAATATCAATGCAAAAAGAGTGCCCAGCAAGTGCTTTATCCGCATTGTACAACATGGTAGCCACTGGAAATCGTAACTATGACTAGTATGTCTAAGTAACATAATTTTTTATGTTCTTATTTTTCTTTAAAATATGTTTATTACCTTACTTAAAATAAGCATAATAAACCTATTACATGTTAACAAGTAATATATTTCTTATGAAAATAACAACATTTTTCAAACTACTTATACATTTCTACCAACTAGTATAACCATTACCTAGTTACTTGGGATGTTTCTGGCAAGGCTCATACTACAGCCTTTCCTGAAGAAGAATAAGGACTGCATTTAAGCTGTTGGGTCTGCAATGTCCAAGGATGCCAGGTAGTTTTATCCACTAGCACATAGTGGCTGGTGACAAAGTCTCAGCCCAGGAGAGATTCTGCAGTTCATTATTGTCCAAAGCTCCTGGGAGACCAGGGTGAGATTAGACTTCACTTTCAACTACACCCTTGCTTAACCTTTTCACCACCCCTATCTTGCCTCCCTCATTCCCTTGTGGGCTTCTCCTGAGAACATTCCTTAAAAAGTCTCTTGTTCCCAAATCTTCATCTCAAGGCCTGCTTCGAGGGAAGCCAACCAAAGAACATATGTAAAATTTGACATCTAAGGACATCCAAGTGGAGATGTTAAATAAAATGCTGGATCTTGAGCTCGGTGCTTAGAAAAGCAATCTGGACTTGGAATATAAATTAGGAAGCTAAGAAATCATCAAATTATGGCATTTTAATCTATAAGGATTTGTGTTACCTAGAGATATACTGCCAAGTGAAAAGAAAGAATCCCAACAATATGATATTAGGTAGAGGAGAAGGAGCTGACAAAGATTAAGGATTAGAGGTGATAAAATAGAAAGAAAAATATAAAGTAATAGAATAAGAAAATTAAAGAGAAAATTTTTTTTAAAGGAGGTGTGCTCAATATGACAAATGCAGATGAGTGGTTATAAAACTCAAGGAAAGACAACCCAGACACCAGAGGACAAAAGAAAACACCACTGAGTCAGGAAACATGCAAGTTATTGGTGGCATTTTAACAGTACTTTGGGTGGACTTGATCAAGGAAATGATATGATATTGGGGAGATGAGTGATAATAGATGTTCAAGAAAATAAAGTTTGTGGGAAAAGTGGGGAAGTTGACTATTTCAGGCAATATAAAAATGGAGTATATGCAATTGATTCAATAAAAAGATATTAAAGGTTAAAAAAGAGGGTAGATTTTTAAAATATATTTTATTGATTTTTTTTTTTTTTTTTACAGAGAAAAAGGGAGAGGGATAGAGAGCCAGAAACATCGATGAAAGAGAAACATTGATCAGCTGCCTCCTGCACATCCCATACTGGGGATGTGTCTGCAACCAAGGTACATGCCCTTGAACAGAATCAAACCTGGGACCATTCAGTTCACAGATTGATGCTCTATTCACTAAGCCAAACTGGTTAGGGTTTTAAAGTCATTTTTTTTTTCTTTCAGAAAATAAGGCCCACTGCTTAATCCACAACCCTAGAACAAAGAGTGACGGCACCCACTTCCAGCATCAACAACATTTAGAATTCAATCAAGAAAAGCATAACAAGTATGAGTGACATTAAACTGGGCTTTATTATAGGGATCCCCTACTAGTGGGGATACTTCTGGGGAAATAAGGTCAGGAAGGCGACAGTTGGATTATCATAGAAATGTCACTAACCAGTGACTACAAAGCGAAGATGGAAAAAAAGTTGGATAGAGGTTGTTGCCTTGGCTTAAAGTCATTGCCAATCCACAAGGAAAGCAGTCAGGAAGGAAAGCAGACACATAGCATAGATTTAACATTTGAAGACAACTGGAACCCACAAAGACGAACTGCGAACCGTATACCTCTCGCATTATATCTAACCTCAGTAATGCAGGTGGCCTTCAGCTAGAGCTGGTACAGATTTCTACGGAGCTGTGCACATGCCTGCTCAGCACTCAGAGAACATGAAGGGCTGATCCAGCTCCCGCATAGTCAAGGGGAACCAGCCAGAAACACTGCAACAGCACTGGGAGCCCTGTATCAACCTGCATGGCCGGGGTCAGCAGGATTTTATTTACACAAACAACACAAACAAGGGTGGCTGTGTTCCAAAACAACTCCACTAGTATTCACAAAAACAGGCAGCATATTGGATCCAACCCGTGAGCCAGTTTGTCAACTAAACTGTAGAGTAAAATGACTGCTATTTCATACCCGTATGCCAAATGTTACACCAATTTATCTTGTGGACAACCCTGAACTTGTGCCATACAGATAAGGTAATTCTGAGAAAGGGAGTTCCACATCAAGTAGGTTGACACAAAATCACCAAACTATGTTTTCCAATTTTCTGCAATTATCATACCTTACTCCTATAATCAGGGAAAAAAAAGAAAAAAAAAAACAAACAAACAGGAAATTCAACAACTTACAAGCAGTGTAAAAATATACCTAGAGCCTTGGCTGGTATGTTAAGTGGTTAGAGCACTAACCCATGAACCCTAGGGTTGCAGGTTTGATAAGAACACATACCTGGGTTGCAGGTTCACTCACTTCTCCCCCGTGCCCATCAGGGGGTGCATGCAGAAGACAATCAGCCTATTTGTCTCTCACATCTCTCTCTCTCTCCCTCCCTTCCACTCTTTCTGGAAGAAAAAAAAAATGGAAAAAAAATCCTTAGGTGAGGAATATTCAAGTGTTTATGGCCCAAGGAGGTTTGGTAAATATTAATGAGAGGACATGGCTTTGGCAGGATTCAGGAACTTTCATAAGAAACGCCAAAGGAGTCTATGACTTTGATAGGATAATTCCCACTGGGATAAACAACTCAAATGGTAATCCTTAATTCAAATATTTTTGGAGAATATTTTAACTCATTCTGGATCATATAATGTAGATAGGTGTGTGTTTTTAAAAGATATGTGTTTTTTAGTAGAACAACCTCCCCTTTAGATGAAATCTTAATAAGAAGTGGAACTAAATAAAAAAGAGAGAAGAACTGCTACATCTTCTACATAAAAGTGTAAAGAAATAAGTGATATAAAGTTTGAATATTTCCAGTTGAAACAGTTCTAGAGAGGACTGTTTGTGTTACAAATACTATTCACTGCATGTCTCACCATTTTCCTTTTCTGCATAATTTAAATGTATGGTACATCTTTCATAAGCAGTATTCCCAGTTCAAGCTGCGTACTGACACCTGTTTTGCCAATAAAGGCAGATAAAAGAGCCTGGCCAGAGTGGTCATCAGTTGGTTGAGTGTTGTCCTATGCACCAAAAGGTTGCCAGTTCAATTCCCAGTCAGAGCACATTCCTGGGTTCAATCCCTGATTGGGGCAACTATAGAAGGCAACCCATTGATATTGATATTTCTCTTCTCTCTCTCTCTCTCTCTCTCTCTCTCTCTCTCTCTCTCTCTCTCAGCATGTTCTCAGGAATGAGAATTAAAATTAATTAATCAATTAAATTTAATTAATGCTTTTATAAAAAGAGGAGGTAAGAGAAAATGGTAAGTAGGGATTCAGGGGCAAAGGTGATTTAAAGATTTAAGAAGCAAGTTGTCACAATTTTTCCTAAGTCTAATATTATCTTTTGCTCTGATAACCCAGGCGACCTTGACATACTGGTAGACCAAAGTATTTCTATATTCAGATTTTCATTAATATCCTCCAAAAGGGTGGCAATTTTAATAAGACCTCTGAAAACTATTATTTCCTATAATCTCTAGACAGAAGGGGTAGATCAGCAATGTTGATGAAGGAAGAACCATCCTTTAAGAAAAAAATTTCCCCCCAGATATTGCTACAGAACGCAGATAGCTTTCCTGGAAAAACTCCTAAAGATCTGAAAATTCTATCCCTGCATCCTCTAAACACCTAGCAGATCTGCGAAACAATTTGTTTGATTGACAGAAGAGAACTATTTCAAATGCCAGTGGGTAGCCTTCCAGCAAACAAGACTACAACAAGGATTTTCCCCCTACTGCTAATGGCTAATCCTGGCACTGAGCCTTCGGCTGCTGTTTTTTAACATGGGTATCCTTTTAGGAAATGTGCCTGCCACAGCTTGCCTCAAACTGATATGGTGTCAAGATGCAGAGAAAAGAAATGAGTGTAAGAAAAAGACAATTGGACCCTATTAGCATGGTATCCATTAGGGTACAGGGGGAGTCAGTGGGAAGGGCAGCCAGGCCTTGGCCCAGACGGAAAGTCCATTTGCTCACTATTCTAACATACTGGTTCCCAAAGATGAATATTTTAACCCTCTAATCCCCAACTCTGCATTTCACTTTCATTAAGTATTTTTTTTCTCCTCTTATGAGCCTTTGATATCAAGAACAGAAATACTTTGGAATCAAGGACAATAAAAGATCTTAATTGGTATGGAGCTTCTATAGTTTTCCATACTGTAAAATGAGAACACAGGTAACAACTGAGATTCACACAGGTAGCATGGCTCAGAAAAGTGCCCTGTTTATGATGCTCAGAAAAGTGCCCTGTTTATGATTCCACAGCTTTGGGTAAAGATTGTCTCAGGGTTGTAACTGAAAATGCTAGTATAGTTCCTGACTACGCCTCCTAGGCTGAGTCATCTTAAAGTCTTTCCTCCAAAATGGAACAATAAGAGTATGTATGATAAGCCCAGCTGGCGAGGCTCAGTGGTTGAGAGTTGACCTATGAACGAGGAGATCACGGTTCGATTCCCAGTCATGGTGGCAGGCTCGATTCCCAGTAGTGGGCATGCAGGAGGCTGCTGATTAATGCTTCTCTCTCATTATTGATGTTTTTACTTCTCTCTATATCTTAATCTCTGAAATATATATATAAAGAGTATGATAAAATAAAGAATATGGTAAAACAGAGACCATGTATGTCTCCCATTTGGAAAGGCTAGCTTCCTAAAGAAATATTTTCTTGCAATATTTTCAGCATAAATTATCCATAAGACAAATTTAAGATTAAAATTGGGTCAAATTTAACAGATACTAATCATGTAAAATTAATTCCTGCTCATAAAAATTGGAATAATATATACTTCTTCAGGGTTTCAAATGTAAATGTCTAGAAGAAGTAGTTAAATAAACTCAGGAAGAAATACTAACTTTTAAAAGTAATATTTGTGAGATGTTTTTAAAGGTTAGAAAATTGGTACTTGTCAGGCCAGAACAGGTAGAAAAATTGAAATATGCATACCATCCAAAAGCATTTTAATATGTGACTTTGGCATTCTTCCATTGATATATAATTAAATTACATTAAGCATTTGTTGAAACCCACTATGTACCCAACATTGAACTAGATGTTAGAAAAATAAATACAAATTACTTTATTTCTTGCATTCAGAGTAGAGCTTATAATTTAATGGAGGAGATAAAAAGCATCCAAGATTGATTACAATGTTGACAACCCTGTTTGGTTAGGCTCACTTAGTAAACCATACCATGGAAAATCCACATCTTTTATTATGCCACTTTCGTACTGAAGAGTTAAAAACATCATGTGATAACCGAGTGGTAGACAAATAGTGTGAACCAAGTACTCTAGATATGCACTAGATGACGTGGGAATGTTTCACAAAGGTGAGAACAACTGAGTAGAGCTTGGGTCAATGAGGAAAGGGGAAGGAGGAAAGGGAAAGTTGGAGGAGACTGATCTGCGGAGGTGTGAGAGTGTCAGGAAAAATAGCCATTGTGGACAATGTCTAGGGAGATGCAGCTGAGATGGAGGAGTGGGAGGTAAAGGAAGGAGCAAAGTAATCTTTGACCTAATAGGTTTCACTGATGTAATAACTCTACCTTCTGAACTTTGTAGTTTACAATAGACAGCGAAGATAAGCTCTTGGCTATATCCAGAGATTTATTTGTTTTCCTGAAGCCCTACACCATGTTTTATTTCCATTTCACAATGAAACAAACTATGTTCTTAGTATACCTTAAGAACCATTTACTTGTTTTCTTATTTTAGTCCAGGGCACATATGGCTGAAAAATCAGATTTTAAAATTAGTTATGCAGAACGCTATATTACAATATAAGTTTAACTCAGACCCTTGTAAAGTGTATTATTCAAAAGTAAAGACATTGATGGGAAAGACTGGGGACCCTGAGACTTAAAATGGAAATTTTTAGGTGGATATGGAAGAATCTGAGCTATATTAGCACCCCTGACCAAGTAAAAGAAATGCCCTTTTTCTTAACCAAATAAACTAATCTTCCCTTGCTTAAAGCTCCTGTAATAACCTTACTCAAGGCAGTTGCCTTATAGGAGGATAGTTTCCCTTCTCTCCCCCCCACCCCCCATATCCCTAGCACCCATCATTGCTTCTCTATCCATAAGATATTTCCTAACGAGAGCAAATATAAAACTTGACCCAAGAAATATATATCTTAAATATTAAAATAGTTGCAAGATTGCTCTAATTTATAACAGCGGACACCTGGAGAATATAGGCAGGAATATATTCTAAGGGTACTAGGCCAAGTAGGATGGAATAAAATATTACATTGAACCAAATTTTTTTTTACTTTGGGTAAATTTACTCAGGAATATACCTAAAAAATGAAATGAATGGGTTAGCTTGAGCAACAAGAAATGGCTACAATAGCTAACCTTGTTAGCTGATTAAACCAGGACTCAAAATGACTTATATTCAATGACCTTTACTCAATATTTAGATGAAAGAACTTCCCTAGCATAATGTAGAGGAGGAGTCCAAAAACTTAGCAGATAGAAATGTTAGAGTGGATTTGCTATATGTGATTCATCTCATTTCCCATTGTTTCTCAAGAGGGCCCAGAAGGCATTATTTTTCTTAGGCGGTGTAAAATGTACTAGTGAGGGGAGAACCAACACATTGAAAATCTCTGTGGTGTCTTGTCCTCTGAAGGCTACAGATGATAATAGAGAGGGATAGCCCATTGACCTGAGTGCCTTCATTTCAATGGAAATCAGGGGATCTGACATAGCAAAGGACAAATGCCAGAGAAAAGATAGTCCACTTACTGTAAAAGGCAGAGGGAAAGAATGGCAATCAAAAAAGAATCCCTGTTTTGATATGGATGCTTGATATTAGTTAAATAACTATCATATCTTTAGGAATGAAAAATGGATTAAATAATTAATCTGTATATCTAGAAAAACTTTAGGAATCCAAAATTTCACTGCAGTGCCACCAGTCAAAGCAGGAATTCATGATGTTATGTGACATATAGAAATTAGACCTGGATTTGCCTTACCATGTGCTATGTACATGGGGTTGTTTGTTTCAGAATTTATAATTGAAATAGAATTTCTTGACCATGGAATGAGACACACCAGAATAGTGTCTCATTCAACATTTTTATAGAAATTGCCAACATTCCTGTCATCATTAAAACTTAGAAAATAGCAATGATGATACCTACCAACTCCCAATGTTGCCATCTGTACAAAAGGCAGATGGGTGCTGGAGAATAACTGTAGATTATGATAAATTTAATTATGCACTGATTCTAATTGCAGCTGCTGTTCATACATGGGAACTTCAGATACGGTCTAGATGTGAAGCAAATCAATTCAGAAATTAGTGGTGTAATTTTCTTCTATACTAATTATAAAGAACCATCAGAACAATTTTATTTTACCAGAAAGGGTCAGCAGTATCATTTCATTGCACATATTGAATTATGTTAATTCTTCTGCTCTTTGCTATAATCTGGACTTTGAGCACCTTGATAATCTTGACATTGCATGGGCATGTTAGTGAACTAAATGATATCTAAATGTGCTTGCTGAAACGTGCGTTCTTTGGAACAGTTAAAATAACATTGGCCTCAATTCTTTAAAGATTTCGAAAAGAATGAAGTCATATGAGGTAGTAAATTGACAACTTTCTTAATTTTTTTCATGGAAATTATTCTAGTTTTTCTATCTCTTTATTGATTATTTTTTATAAATTATACTTTCCTACAAAATTATTATTTTATCCTTTAATATTTTTAATTATTAACCACTATCATAGGCTAAGAGGTTAAAGTCTTCTATTACATGTATATTTCTCTATCTTGTCATTTTTATTTTATAAAGTTGAGGCTTTTGGCTTTTAGATATTCAACACTAACACTTTTTCATTGTGAATGCTCTTTATAGCACTTCAGGGCATCTTTTGTCAAAGTTAATGCTTTTTGGTCAGAATTCTGTGTTGAATAATGATTCCAGCTTCCTTTTGTTTGCCTTTGTCTTGAATAATTTGCCACACTTTTATATTCAATCTTTCTAAATTACTTGTTTTAATTATTTATCATGTATAGATATATAGAAAGTATATTTATGTAAAGTATTTTTTGTTAAAAATCTTTGTAAAATATGTGAGTTAAGTTCACTTACATTTATTTATATGGATATTTCATCCTATTTCTATTATATAATTTTATGTTTTTCTTTTTACAGGTTTCTAAATAGGCAAATTAGTGTTCTTTTTTCTTCATTTTATTTTTTATGTGTACTTCTTCTGTATTTATGAAGGCTTGTCTTTTTGTTCTAGTCATTATCTTTATAATTATGACTTGATATAATACCCCTACTTATCTGCTCCTTTAGACAGTGATTATCCCTACTTTGAATAATGATAAAAAAAATAGTGTTCTACTTTATTTCCTTTTCTTTACTTCCTAATTTTTGTCAATAGTATTACATTTATCAAAATTTGCATTTATACTTTTTTTAAAATACATTTATCATTTTATTACTGAATTTTCAGCTTTGAAAATTCCTTTGACACCTAGCTAATAGAATAACTTTGCAATCAGTGAACTTATTTCCTATATTGTTTCTGCCTTCCTTCCAAATTTAGTTAGATGTCTTATTTCTACATAACCTTTACATTCTGTTCTGGTATCATAAACCCCACATTTGTTTGATTCCTGATTTTATAGTTGCATGTGTTCAATGCTCAACAAAATAATGTCACCAAGTATTTTACCACAATTTCCCCAGGTCATCTCTTGGTTTAAATTTGCTTTTCACTAGTTTTCTCAAGGAAGGCTTATGGTTTTCCTTGTTTTTGCACATGTTCAAAATTGTTTGTCTGAGATATTTTCACTTGAGAATATCTCGGTCAAGTAAAAATGTCCTTGGCTCACAGTTTCTTCCCCTGAGCATTTTGTAGTTCTTCCTCTCCTCTGTTGCTGTGGAGATATCTATGTCCAGCTTGATTTTCCCCCAACTTTTTTATACTACTGCTGAAAAGATTCCTTCTTTATCTTTAAAGTCCAAGAAAGTGCATTTACTAATTTTGTTCCCAAAATGGGTCAGTTTTACATTTTTGTAGGGAGAGGAAGTGAGAAGTCTGGATAAAGTATACCCTTACAATATATAGAGTCAAGGTTTGGGATTTTATTTTTTTAATTTTAAGGAAGCCTTTTTAAGTTATTTTCTATTGCATTGTTTTTGATTTTTCAGATACTACAGCATGGGCCATTTAGATATATGTTGTCTGTCTTATAGAATGCCTTTTTCTTTCTAATCCATTAAAACTCTTTTTTAAAATTCTGCATAGACCTAGCTGGTTTGGCTCAGTGAACAGAGTGTCAGCCTGCAGACTGAAAGGTTATGTATTTTGGTTATGGGCACATCCCCGGTGGGGGGTGTGCAAGAGGCAACTGATCTATGTTTCTTTCTCATTGATGTTTCTAGTACGTACTCTATCCCTCTCCCTTCCTCTCTGTAAAATATCAATAAAATATATTATTTAAAATTCTGCATAATATTTTTCCTGTTTGTTGATCTAGTTTTGGAAGCTATTTTATGTGTTTTTGTGTATATAAATTATATCTGCCCTTAATTTTAGAGAGGATAGAGATTGTGGTGTGTTTTTTTTTTTAATTTTTTTAAAAAAAATTAGTTCTGAGCAATTTCTAAGGAGAGATGATGTCTTATGAAACCATCATCATCCTATATAATTAAAGACTAATATGCAAGTTGACCAAATGATGAAATGACCAGTCACTATGACATGTACTGACCATCAGGGGGTAGATGCTCAACGCAGGACAGAGCACCACTCAGCATCACAGGGGGAACGCCACTCAGCCAGAAGCCAGGCTCACTGTTGATGAGCACAGTGGTGGTGGTGGGAGCCTCTCCCACCTCCCAGACAGCTCTAAGGATGTTCAACTGATAGCTTAGGCCCACTTCCCAGAAGTTTGACATTCCCCAAGGGCTCCTGGACTGCAAGAGGGTGCAGGCCGGGATGTGAGACCAATCACCCCCACCCTCCCGCCGAGTGTATGAATTTTGCTTACTGGGCCTCTAGTCCTATCTAATAAAAGAGAAGCATGCAAATTGCCCATACCTCCTTCATGCCCACAAACCATGCCCACCAGCCAATCAGGAGTGAGTATGAAAGTTAACCCAGCCAAGATGGCTGTGGCCACAAAGTGAGCAGGAGGCTTGGGTTTCCCTGGCAATATAGGAAGCCAAGCTTCCTGCCCTGGCAGGCCCTGCCTTCTGCTAAAGGCTACAAAGTTTCAATTATAGAAGATAAATAAATCCTAGATACCAGGGCCTCTGCTTGGGTTGTCCGGGGGAATGGCTGGCTTGAAAACCACCACAGGCACCTCGCCCAGGCTGCTCCACACCCCAAGGGAAACCCCACTCTGATCCGGGAGACCCTTCAGGGCAAACCAGCTGGCCCCCACCCATACACCAGGCCTCTATCCTATCTAATAAAAAAATAATATGCAAATTGACCATCACTCCAATATACAAGATGGCTGCCCCCATGTGGTCAAAGATGGCTACCTCTATGTGAACACATGATGGCCACAACAAGATGGTCAGCACGGGAGGGCAGATGGGAGGTACCAGGTTTGTAAGGAAGGGCAATTGTGGGCGATTAGGCCAGCAGGGGAAGATAGTTGGGAGGGATCAGGCCAGCAACGGAGGGCAGTTAGGGGCAATCAGGCTGATAGGGGAGCAGTTAGGCATCAATCAGGCTGGTAGAGGAGTGGTTAGGGGTGATCAGGTTGGCAGGCAGAAGCAGTTAGGTGCAATCAGGAAAGTAGGCAGGTGAGTAGTTGGGAGCCAGCAGTTCTGGATTATGAGAGGAATGTCCCACTGCCCATTTAGTCCCAATTCTGGCCTGGTAGGATCAGGCCTGAACAGGCAGTGGGACATCCCCTGAGGGGTCCCAAATTGCAGAAGGTGCAGGTTTGGCTGAGGGATACACCCCCCTGTGCACGACTTTATGTACCGAGCCTCTAGTACTATATAATAAAAGCCTAATGTGCAAAATTTGACTGGGAGTTCAAACACTGACTATGACATGCGATGACCACCAGGGGCCAGTGTGGAACATTGGCAACACTGTGCTGGCAGATGGCGGGAGAAGAGGCACAGCTGGCCCTGATAGGCCCCTACAAGAGCAGGACCACAGCGGGATGGTGGAGCAGGCATGTGGGTGGCACCAGGCCAAGGTTGATGTGAGCAGGGGCCCAGGTGCTGGCCAGGGCCAAAAGTCAGCTGGGACCTGCCCTTCCATGTCAGACACTCACACTTTGATTGCCAGCCAGGCCTAGGCACCGCACCCATGCACAAACTTCATACACCAGGCCTCTAGTTAACTATAAAAGAAAAGGTAATAATTGCAACCACACTAAAATTTTAAAACCTCCATTCATCAAATGACATAAATAAAAGAGTAAAGCAATGAGCCACAAACTAGGAGAAAATATTTGTAACACATTTAATCAATAAGGGTCTATTCCAATAAATCAATAAAAATAATCTGTGTAACAACATGGAAAAAGCAAATCACAGAAGACTACACACAGTGTACAGCATTTTTGATAAGACTCTAAAACCAGAAAAAAAATAAAAATTAAAAAAAATAAAGAAAACAAGTTCTGTTTAGGATTCTATACACTGGAATACAAACTATTTTTTTTTTTTTAAAGAAAGGGAAAATCAATATAAATACAAATCTAAATGGTAGTTACTTCTAAGAAGAAAAGATAGAAATGGATAAAGTGAGAGAACATAGATAAATTCAATAGTATTGAAAAATTTTAAGTTTGTTCTTTATATAATGGCTCCTGGTATTATAAAACTTTAAAGAAATTTAAAAAGTTTTCTGTATATTTTATACCTAAAAGTACGTTACTTATATATTTTAAATCAACTTTATGTTTTAATAATAATATACACACATAAAAATGCAAAAGTCATAAGTATAAATATAGGTCAGTAAAATATCACAAAGTAATCATGTCCATCAAATACCACCCAAGGTAAGAAATAAAACATTACCACAGCCCTAGCTGGTTTGGCTCAGTGGATAGAGAATTGGCCTGCAAACTGAAGGGTCCTAGGTTCGATTCTGGTAAGGGCATGTACCTTGGTTGCAGGCTCCTCACCGACCCAGGTCCTGCTAAAGGCACATGCAGGAGGCAACAATCGATGTGTTTCTCTTGCAGCAATATTTCTCTCGGTCTTTCCTGCTCTCTTCCACTCTCTGAAAATCAATGGAAAAATATCCTCAGGTGAGGACTTAGGAAAAAAACAAAAACACATTACCACAAACCACCACCATCCCTTCTAACTACCTTTACCTTCCTCCCTATGTAACCAGTCCAACTATGCTTTTGTATTTATGCAATTGTACATATAAAAAAAAAATTTTAAGCAAGGAAGTCATGTTTCTGCTGAAGTCAACTATTTCTAGGGAAGTGTTCACCTCTAACCAGGTAAGAAATTTTATATATTGTAGTAAGAGAAGGAAGGGAGACCTACTTTGCCTACAAACTATCATCTACACTAATAAAAGATAAAAATGCTAATTAACCATACCTTCACTATGCCCAGAGCCAATCAGAGAGAGTATGCAAATTAACCCAACAAAGATGGCGGTTAATTTGCATACACTGAGAGAAGGAGGAGTGAAGACTGAAGATAGCTTAGAAGGAAGAGGGAGTAAAAGCAAAAAGCAGGTGGCTGCCAGAGGGAAAGCGCAGGCGGGGCAGGGCGGGGTGGGCTGCAGTGGTGGGGCAGTGGCAGCAGCTTGAGCATGGCTGCCGTGGCCACTTGCAGGAATCTTCCTGCAACAGGCTCCTCGTATCCTAATAGTTAAATGAAGTAGTAAAAAATAATTGTTGCAGTACCCAATTATTTCCTGGGAAACTCTTATTATATTTTGGACTCAAGAAAATTCTCACCTTTAGGTCTAAACCCTTTTCTGTTTGAGAGCTCATCAACATTTGAACACAACTATGTCCCCCAATTTTTTCTTTTCTGAGCTATGTATGATCTAGTTTCTTTAGCCATTCTTTATGCAACTTCCCTTTTAGAGAGCTTTACCATCTGGGTGTTTTCCTCCTGGCATATGGCAATTTGAAAATGCCTGTCTTAAAAACATGGTGCTGGGCACTGAATCCCAAACATCAGCTGTGCTCTGGCCATTTCAGAATTCACTGGGACTATTATCTTCTTGGCATTGGACTACTACTAATGTAGCATAAAATGATATTAACTGTATGTTTTATGTCAGCCCTGTAACTGCACTGGCTATCATGGATCACCAAGTCTACTTTCACATAAACTCTACTGTGATTTTAACCTCTGTGATTCTGCTCCTATTGAAATAATGAACTTATTTTAGTATATCTGTGTTTGGCCTTGTCTCATTAAATGAGAGTCCATCTTTGATGGTCTGTCTTCTAGAATTTTGGTTTGGGAGACAGATTGAATCTTACATCCATATATGAGTGCTTTCCCATTAAAAAATAATGATCACCTGTATTATTTTGTTTTCACAAATTCCTCTAAGAAAGGATAATGATAATCATTTCCACTCAAAAATTCAAGATACTAAAAATCAAGAACATAAGCAATTTGCTCCAAATCAGGTTGATGGAGTGGCAGATTCTACACTTGAGCCAACATATTTTACTGAACTCTACCATCTTTTTAACACTAGAATGTTTTATACTGATTAAACTTATCCTTTAAAAAGTCATCCTATCTAATTAAAGAGTAATATGCAAATTAGCCATCAGTCTGCTGCACTCACCAGCCACACCCACAAGCCACGCTCACAAGCCAATCAGAGCGAGTATACAAATAAACTCAACCAAGATGGGTGCATCCACAGAGAGCAATAAGAAGGCTTGGGTTTCCCAGGCAACTGAGGAAGCCATGCTTTCTGCTTGCCCTACCTGGCCTAAGCCTCCACTTAAGGCCATAAAGTTTCAATTATAGAAGGTAAACAAATCCAAACAGAAATGGTGTCAGCCATGGAGCAAACAGGAGGCTTGGCTCAGCTCCAGGCTACAAAGTTTCAATTGTATTGTAGAAGGTAAATAAATTCCAGATACCAGGGCCTCCTTTTGGGTCACCAGGGAGCGTGGCCGACCTGCAAACCACACAGGCCCCTTGCCCAGTCCGCCCAACACCCCAAGGGAATCCCCACTCTGATCCAGGACACCCTTCAGGGCAAACCAATTGGCCCCCACCCATGTACCAAGCCTCTATCCTATCTAATGATTCTATCTAGCAAAAGAGTAATATGCAGATTGACCGTCACTCCAACACACAATATGGCTCCCCCCATGTGGTCAAAGATCCTGTCCCCATGTGGACACAAGATGGCCACCACAATATGGCCAGAAAGGGAGGGCAGTTGGGAAGCACCAGGCCTGCAAAGGAGTGCAGTTGAGAGGGACCAGGCCTGCAGGGGAGGGCAGTTAAGGGTGATCAGGCTGGCAGTTGGGGGCAAACAGGCTGGCAGAGGAGCAGTTAGACATCAATAAGGCTGGCATGGGAGTGGTTAAGGAGTGATCAGGCTGGCAGGCAGAAGTGATTAGGGTCAATCAGGAAGGCAGGTAGGCAAGCAATTGAGAACCAGCAGTCCTGGATTGTGAGAGGGATGTCCGACTCTCTGCGGGATGTTCAACTGCCCGTTTAGGTGGGATCGGGCCTAAACGGGCAGTTGAACATCCCTCATTGGGTCCCAGATTGGAGAGGGTACAGGCTGGGCTGAGGGACAACCCTCGCCCCTGTGCACGAATTTCATGCACCGGGCCTCTAGTCCTATAGAATAGAAGCTTAATATACAAATTGACCAAACTGTGAAACGACTGATCACTAGGACATACACTGCCCATCGGGGGCAGATGCCTAAAGCAGGAGCTGCCCCCAGCCTGCAGGCCCCAGCCCAGCCAAGGCAGGTGCCAGTGGAGGTCCCCCCAATTGTCACCCCACAGATTAACCCTGATTGCCGGCCAGGCCTAGGGACCCTATTCATGCATGAATTTTGTGCATCGGGCCTCTAGTTAACTCAAAAGACCTAGAATGGGAAAGTGTATCTGGAGAAGAGTCCCCAAATCACTTCACCTTTATAAGTGTTAACAATATTGGTGATTCCAAGAATCATGCAAAGAAAATTACAGTGCATTTTGATAGCGTAAGTCACAACACACATGTCAAGAAAAATAATTAGATCTTCTTGGTTTCAATTCAGGGAATTGTCAAGGTTTCACATCCCTCTTATAATGTGGCTCACATGCTGATGTTGCTATCCCTTGCAAGAAATAAAACAGGCTGAGGATGGGAAGTCTAGCCTGAATTTACTGGAAGAAAGCCTGAGAAACATGCCTCAGCGTCCTCAGAGGCTGTTCTACAAGGAAATGCGGGGCCAAAGTAGTGCTCCAGAGCCTCGTTTAGAGGGCATGCCTGCTACATGAAATGTAACAAATTGGATGTTCCAAATTTCTCAGTTCGGTGCCTTTGCAGTAGATGTACCTGGATGATTGCAATGATCTTCAGTTGTGACTGTACCAGTCATCGGGGATCTTCAAATTAAAGAAATTAGGTGGTTCTTCAAATTAAAGAAATTCATATTGAAAACCAAATAGTGCTAATTGAAATGAAGTACAATGTATCAGGATGAGCAAGAAATAGGAACTAGTGTGAACCCTTGGTCAAGTCATTGCACTATACTGCACAGCTATTTGGCATCTTCAAACTGAGAACTATTTTCAAAACAAAACTGCAAAGAATTTCGCAATATATCCAGAAAAAAAAACTATATAAAGAGAGGATAGAAAGCCAATGAAGTTGTAAGGTCCAGAAAAAAAAAGAAAGAAAACACACTGGAATTGTTCCATCTATCGCTCATACATCACACTGTCCTTAAGCATTATGTAATAGTATTAACTGGCATAAGCAGTCATGGTAACAGATTTGTTTTCAGAAAGCAACTTCTGGACGCTGTATATATTTGAATGAACAAACAACAAGGCAGTTTGGAAACTTCTGTCTAAGAAGTTTCCAAACCAGGAATTGAAACAAAGAAGCAGCCTGTTATGAGAGACTGTCTACCTTTGCCAAGAGCACTCATTCATTGCAGTCCTCCTCTATGCGAGTTTTTGTTTTCCAGTATCATCAGCAAGTCTTTAAGAAAGATTTACAAGTACGTAATTTCTCTTTAAAAAAAAAAAAAAAGTCCTTGCCCTGGCCAGCATTGCTCAGTGGTTAGTGTCTACTCATGCACCAAAAAATATCAAGTCCCAGTCAAGGGCACATACCTGGGTTGCAGACTGGATTCCTGGCCAGGTCTGGGCATGTGAGGAAAGTGATCAATCAATGTGTCTCTCTCACATCAATGTTTTCTTGTTTTTTGTTTTTCTCTCTCTCCCTCCTCTTTCTCCCTCTCCCTCTTTCTCACTTTATCTGAAAAGAAATGGAAAAAAATATCTTCGGGTGAGAATTTAAAAAAAAAAAAAGAAGAAGAAGAAGAAAGAAAGAAAGAGAAGAAAAGAAAGAAAAAGAAAGAAAAAGAAAAAAACCTTAAGTGAGTAAATAGAGATAGCATATATATTTTGACCTGAACTTCCTTCAGTAAACACTGTGGCTAAATATAAAATTAGGCTTCATTCTTAATCAAATGTAGTGTCACCAAACAGATCTGACATTTTGCTGTTAGATAAAGGAATTTCAGCCATCTCCCGTTATCCTGGAGGATATGTTCCAAGATTTCCAGTAATGCCTGGAACCGAGGATAGTAGGACACCCTATATATGCTGTTTTCCACAAACATATGTACCTGTGATACAATTTAATTTATAAATTAGGCAGAGTAAGAGGTTAACACAATACTTAATAATAAAATAGGACAATTATAACAATATGCTGTAATAAAACTTATGTGAATGTGGGCTCTCTCAAGTATCTTACTGTATTATGCTTGCCTTTTCACTAAAGGAAGCACTTTATGCCTTCTTTTTGGCATGTCCAAATTGCCAGCAACACTGCTTTTATGCCGTATGGTCATTGTTAAGTAAAATAAGGGCTACTTGAACATAAATGCTGCAATTCCATGACAGCAGATCTGATGACCTAGACATGAAGGCTACCAATGAGTAAAGAGCTAGTATATGCCTCCTGGACACACATGAAAAAGGGCTGAGTCATGTCCTGGGCGGGACAGAGCAAAATGGCGCAATATTCCCATCATGCTATTCAGAATGGCACTCAATTTAAAATGTACTAATTGTTTATTTCTGGAATTGTCCATTTAATATTTTCAGACTGCAGGTCACTAAGACCACAGAAAGCAAAATGAATGAAACACAATAATGGGGAGACTATTGCATTTCTTCTTCTTTTTTCTTTTTCTTTCTTTCTTTCTCTCTCTCTCTCTCTCTCTCTCTCTCTCTCTCTCTCTCTCTCTCTCTCTCTCTCCCTCTCTCTCTTTTTTACATTTGTAAAACTATTGTAGAAAAGTAGTACCAAAAATACTTTGATTAGTTCTCTGGTAACCATAGTTTTTAGTTAAGGAAGTATTCTCATTCTAATGGCTGGAAAGAGAAATGAAAAGAGAGAGAATGAAGGTTGGGAGGTGCCAGTTCCATCCACTTTGAGTGTTCTACTCGGTTTGGGACATAAATACACTCCAGCATGTTGACAACTTGTGTTTGTGCTTCATGATGCTCAGAGGAAACAACCAGAGCCCGGATTCAGCAGGAACTTACATCTGTGAGGTCTGAGCAGTTCCCATACACTGAGCTTTCAGAAAAAGCCCAGGCGTCCATTTCCCATCAATAGCCAGGGGCATTGGCAGATTCTGCTTCACACCAGTAGGACCACCTGGATCCCTGAGAAGTCCCACTTAATTAAGACATTAGTGCCTAACCTACCAAAGAAAGCTTCTGAAACTCATGTGTTGAGGGTAAAATGAGGCTTTCCTCTCTGAGACAGGTTGAAATTCGCTTCCAGCTCCCTTTTGTGCCCAGCAGCCTGCACAGCTTACCATGTCAGCCTAGACTTGCTAGTTGTGTTAGCGGGAGGGCCAGTCACAACACAGCTGACTATTGAAAGAAAGGAAAGGAGTCTCTGAATGATTATAGAATCTTATAATGTGTGTAGTGTTATGATGGCACTCTGCCCAGGGCTCATCAAAGATAAATGAGGTTTGCAGAGTGGATTTTTTTATATTAAACTTAATAGACATTTCCTCTCTCTCTCTCTCTCTCTCTCTCTCTCTCTCTCTCTCTTTAAACCGGCAAGGGAATGGAAAAGACATCAAAGCAGTTTTCCTATAAATCTATACGAAAATGAATTTCAGAGTCAACTTTTCTGCTTTTATTACTTGTTGTGTTATTTTTTTGGAAGCTGAAAGGTAACATAATTTAGTGCCTTTCAAATTGTTTTAGAGGAATATAATAAATCTCTGTATATGGGGAAGTTTATAGGGTTGGATTTCTGTGGGCTGTTGTTTTATATTGCTAAATGTATGCAACTCTGAGATATTTCTCTAATATTAAGATTGTTTTTAAAATTTTTTTCTTCAAAGTTTTTTAATACATATTTCATTAAATTCCCTAGACATTTAGTAATTTATTATTCTGAAGTCCAATGGCAGGAGACAGGTTTAATATTTTTGACTATCTAAGTTGTTGTTCCTAAGCTGTTACTCCTAAAATCCTCAACCAAGCCTTCAAACACAATAACAATCTTTCACTTTGGTTTCTATGGCTAAATTTTTGATGAAAAATAGGAAAGGGGAGAATGTCCATTAATATCACACCATCAGCCCCTGAATGTGCTCTTTGTGTGTGAAATTATATTTTTATGGCACTTCTCAGGTTTTGTTTGAATCAGCTCAATTGAAAATCATCTTGAACCCAATTTTTATCCAGTAACTGCCTCTCAATACACATTACTCTTGTAACTGTTAAAGATTTGTTGGTTCAGCTTTTCAGGCAAGGCTATTTGAATGCACAAGGGTGTTGCAGAGTGTTCTTATGACTAGTCAAAGTTAAACAAATTCAAAGTTGCTGAGTTACATCAACTGTGGTTGCATTTCCATTACAAAACCTATATGTTAAGAGAAAGTTCAAAGTTCAGGGCTCCAAAGAAAAGGAACTTAGTGGTAATAATATGTGTTAAATCCAGATTAATAAGTCACAATGCCAATGGATTTGAAGGAAAATCACTTTGGTGGTAGGTAGCCTCAGAACCTAGATAAATCCTCTTGACCAGAGCTCTGGGTATGAATCCTAATTATTCTCCTAACTTTCTGAACATTGGGTTCATCATTTTATAAATGGTTCACCATTTAAGGAAATAAATACCACTTACCAGACACATATGATTAATACCTGGAATCATCAGCCCTCATTTGTCTGTTGGACCCAAGAGGATGCTGTCTGTACTGGCTGGAAGAACCATGGGTCAGAGAAATATGTTTTCCCAGGTTTTCTTCATTTACCTAAATTGTAATTGCCTTACAGAGTGAGAGGTGGGAATTAATAGGCATGGATAAGAACATAATAAAACTCTAGTGCTTTATATTGGATGCCAAATCATTAGCACAGCAAGGGAAGCTTTAAATAGATGTTAAAGAATTGAAAAGATTTACCTTTTGGAAAGCCTACCTTTCTTAAGTGTTCCAAACAAAGTTGGCAGCCATTCAGCAGTGCTAATGGGCAGAAACTATCCCAAATTTAGAAAAGGGTGGTTCACAAGATTTTTCCCAGTGGACTAGGCCAATGATTCTCAACACTAGCTAAACATTACAAGTGTCTTGAGACCCTCTGACTTAATTGGTCAGGGTAAATTTTCAAAGCTCTTCAGGTAACCCTCATGTGCAAAGACGGAGAACCATCAGATTTGAAATCTTTCAAGCAGATTGGAAAGTGCAGAAATTTTTCAAAATAGTCACAATTAAAACAGATGTCTGCAGGGTCCCACCACCTCCACCAGACAGAAGAGCATCCCTTTCAAAGAAGAAATAGTTTTCTGGAGTGCATGAGAAGAAAATGTTTGTATTACTAGATTGAGACCTGGTGAATAGTAGTAGAATTTCTCCTTTTCATGTTATCACCACTATATATAGCAGTGTTACAAAATGTAATATACTGTTAGAAATGTAAAAAATATATATATTGCTTTGATTGTCTTTGTAACTTTCTTCAAGATAATGACATCCTCTAGGTAGCAGGAAAAATATATATAAATATACATATATGTATAAATACAAATATATAATATTATATATAATTTAAGCCTAGTCTGATTCAATAATCAAAGTAGTCCTGAACAACAACAAAAACTAAATTTTACAAATATCCTCATTCCCTGCTTCATTTCCCAAGCTACTAGTTGAGCAAGATATGGTGTGTGCCCCATGAGTGTTAATGGCATAAAACAAGGGTGAAGGGGAATTCTGGTGACATACAGATCTCCAAGAGTGCATGGGTAATATCATCTGGTCTTTCCCAGGGGGGCCACTATCTACTGTTCACAGAACACTATACTTGCTTTGGTTCTCACCTCTGGCTGTGATTACTCATATGTAATCATAAAGTGATGCTTTGATGTGGCTATGGTCCACTCCCTTATGCTCACTTGACTTTTTTCCATCCTTGTTTTCTGCAGGCTCTTGGGTATCTGCCACATGACCCATCCAACCTTAGGCCTTCATACTCTACCTCTGTCTGAGTTGTAGGCTAAAATCACTAGCCACAATTATTAGAAGGCAGAAATACTTCCATATCTTTATTTTGTTCCTGAAAAAAATAATTTGATATTTCAAAGCCATCTTTAGTTGGAATAAAGTAGAATAATATTCACATATATGTAGTATTTGGGGACTCATTTTTTTAGTTTGTTGCAAGCTTCCCTCATTCACCACTCACTTTCTCTTGTGTTGGCTTTTCTTTTTTCTGTTCTTCATTTCTATTATTCTTTTTTTTTTCTTTCTCTTTTTTCAAGAAATTTGAGGATATAATGGCTAGTTAGAGTTTATCCTATTGAGTAAGAAAGGAAGAGAAAAGGAATTGCATTATTATTTTCTTTTGTTTTGTTTTCTGTTCCACTTCACTTCTCAGTTCAAGAGCCAAAACACCATGCCAGCACAAGCCCCCCAAAACAGTCCACCTGCTTGAGACTCCCATCTGTTATTTAAGAAGTGAAAGCTTCTTGAAGGAAAGTTAGAAATGCAGATGCCACCATACAATTGACCATCTGGATATTATGTGTTTAGACCTAGTGGGGCTTTGATAGTTATTTCTAAAAATGTGATTTTTAAAATATATTTTATTAATTTTTTACAGAGAGGAAGAGAGAGGTATAGAGAGTTAGAAACATCGATGAGAGAGAATCATTTATCAGCTGCCTCTTACACACCCCTTATGTGTCCACAACCAAGGTACATGCCCTTAACCGGAATCGAACCCAGGACCTTTTAGTCCGCAGGTCGACGCTCTATCCACTGAGCCAAACCAGTTTCAGCTAAAAATGTGATTTCTTCTCTTTTTTGTTTGTTTGTTTCTTTGTTTTTGTTGTTGTTTTTACTGTACTGAGTCAGAACAACAGTTCCTTCCCTTTTACTTGAGTAATTTTTTATAAGTATTCGAGGTTTAAGGGAAGATGTTAAGAACACAGTTATCATAAAAGAAAGTCCAATTTGAAATTTATGAGTTTATTCATTGATCTCAGTATTTCATAGACATTTTGTTGTTTTTAATCCTCACTAAGGATATTTTCTTCATTGGTTTTTAGAGAGAGTGAAAGGAGGGGGAGAGACAAAGAGAGAGAAACATCAGTGTGAGAGAAACACATTGATTGGTTGTCTCCTTCATGCTTCCAAGGAATCAAGCCTGCAACCAAGGCACATGCTATTGACCTGAATTAAAACAGAACCCTTCAGTCCATGGGCTGACACTCTAACCACTGAGCAAAACTGGCTAGGGTGACAGTCTGAATATAATTGTAAAAAGATATATAGTCTACTTTTGTGATTTTTTTGTCTACTTTGCGTGCTTTTTTTTTTTTTTTACCTTGTGTACAGATTTCATTATAAAGTGATTTTTCTACATTAAAGAGAGAGTGAAGTTAATTAATTAAGTAATAATAAAAAGAATATTTGGGTGTAAACAGAATTTGTAAAATAGGACATTAAAATCAAATGGCTATTAGAATTTTCAATAGCCACTTAAGAGTAAGTTTTTAAAATGCTAAGAAAAAAGACTACATTCCTATAGTTTTTGTCTGGGTATTTTTAAATGGCAGCATTTCAAAACTATCATATTCATTCCTGATATTTTTTTCCAGAAAACATGACACTTTTGAAGAAAATGCACTTAAAAACTTTAGTAAGATAGATTTATAATAATCAGTGTGTTTTTGTGTCTTTCTGTGTGTGTTGTTTATAAAGAGAGAAAATAAATTACTCCTAGCTGAAAAGATAGACAATAGACTATAAGATCAGTTAATGAGTCAGCATAATGGAGCAAATGGAAACTCTTTACATATTTACTCATTTAAAATCACCCAAGGGTACAGACTTGAGCAGTAAGAATTAATTAGACTAAACAAAATAGAACACCAATGACCAAGAACATTTAATTCCACTAAAGGTAAATTTTTAAATATTTCTCACTTTTCAACCTAAAAATGAGTTTACAATGCATCTATCCAACTAGAACAAGCAGCTAATGTCTTTCATTTTACATGTTCTATAGCCATTTTTTACAGTTCTGTCCTGTGCCTCAATTTCCTCATCTGTAATTTAGAAATTAAAATAAAGGGTGAACTTTTTTCCCTGGCTCCCTCACTGTAACAGAGTGAAAATAATTTATATATATTATTTCAGAGAGGAAAGAATTAGAGAGAGACAAAAAACATCAATGATGAGAAAGAATTATTGATCAGCTGCCTCCTGCACACCCAGCCCAAACCCAGGGCATGTGCCCTGACCAGGAATCAAACTGTGACCCTCTGGTTCATAGGTAACACTCAACCACTGAACCATGCTGATCAGGTCAGAATGAAATGTTTGATAAGGTTAATACATTATTTACCTTTAGTTTTTCACAGATAAAAATCCCATTATATATATATATATATATATATCTTAGCATGGGACAAAAGTAGGTACAGTTGTTAGTATGGAAAATAAAACAATGATTAATAAATGATCTATACATATAAAAATAACAACAGCAAAGAGAAGGTTGTAACAACTGGAACAAGGGATCACTATGACCCTACTGTGGCCAGCAAACCTGTCTGATCAGAGGTGGGGCGGGCTGGCCAACCTCCTGAAGCCCCTCCTACAGCTTTCCCCACCCCAATCACCCCTTCACACCAGTTGGGGGTGGGGCTGGCCAGCCAACCACCCATGGCCACTCTCTCCCTCTCCCCCTGCCCCCAGCTGCTGGCCCCAAATCAACCCCCTTTGTCCCATTTGGGAACAGGGCTGACTGGCCCACCACCCACAGCCTCTCCCCATTGCTGGCCCCAACCCCCATCAGCCCTCACCACCCCAATCAGCCTTCAGCCCCTCCCCCAGCCAGCTAGATCCCAATCAGCCTTCCCACACTGATCTGTGCCAAGGCTGGCAGCTACTGCCCATCGCCCCTCCCCATGGCTGGCCCTATTCCCAATCACCCACACCCCACCAATTGGGAGCAGGGCCTGCCAGCCAATCCTCTATGGCCCCTTCCTCCTGGCTGGACCAACCCTGATTGGGCCCAATGGGAGCAGGCTGGCTGGCCAAACTCCTGCTGTGTCCTCCTTCTGACATGCCCAGCCCAGATCTGCCCCGATTAGGGCCAGGCTGCCGGACCCCACCCATGCACAAATCCGTGCACTGGGACTCTAGTAATACACGAATAACCTGTGTACTCACAACTCTAAACCTAGCTTTGCTTATCTTGTATATATACATTTTTTTAAAAAATTTATTTCATGGTCTGAATTTGTAAACTTCTCAAAGTAGTTATTAAATGCCAAGAGCTTACTTAACTACATGATAAGCTCTAATCTACTTGCAACTCCATGCTAAAAATATATTTTAATGTACAACCGGCTATAAAAACTTATAAAGCTACCTAATGTCTCTGTTTATCACTGATAGTGATTCAAATGAAAGTAGATGGTGTTCATAGTGAGACTGCCTTTTGATGTGTCCAACTCCAGTCTATCATTCATCAGAAACCAATGCTAAGGAAAATGAGACTGAGGGGGGAAAAAAACAAAACAAAACAAAACAAAAAAACACATGCCCACAAGATGTACTGTTTCCAAATGATTCCATGGAGTTTCACAAGCTTGTGGCTGTATGCCATGTTCACTGAAAAAGGCATAGACAATGGTATCTATCTGCTCAAAAAAAAAAGAGAGAGAGAGAGAGAGAGAGAGAGAGAGAGAGAGAGAGAGAGAGGGAGAGAGAGAGAGAGAGAAAGAGATTTAGGTTCAATGCGATAAATGATTCAATCATGAAGTCAGGGAAGAAGCAATCAGTACCTGAGTGGGAGGCTGTTGCAGCTTCTTCATCTGACCATACAAGGGCTAGCTCAACAGTCACTGAAAGAATGGATGGTCAGATGTTTCCACACAGTAGGGGGGCATGTGAATACAAGGCCCTGAGGTCCTTTAAACAACTACTCCCCACTATTTTTATTATTTCATTAATTCTGTCAATTTTCTTATGAATGTCTTAAGCGGTATTATTAGATCTATTTTACTGGAGGAAAAACCCCAGGAAAGGTGAAGTAAAATTATGTGTTTGAGGTCAGATGAATCATCAGCCAGGCCTGGAGTGAGCCACTTATGTACTTTTCACACTAATTTTAATCTGTGGTCTCTCTGATAATGGAAGTTGCAGGATGATTGAGCTCTAGACCCAGTTTTCTCCAACTTGATCTACGCTTTTCCCCAAAATACTAATGTATTGAATATTAGTCACAAATGAGCAAACATCATGCATGGCTCCCTAAACCAATTAACATGTCAGGTTCAATTTACTGTTAGACAAATAATTTGAAATATTTGTAAGAAAGCAGCATGAGAATTTATTCTCTGCAATTAGGCAGAGATTTTAGTAAATTCTTGATAGTCCTTGAGGGAGCTCAAACTGAAAAAGAGCCACCATTTTTTCTGCCTCTGGGTTGTGTAAGAAGAGAACTATACTGGGAAGCTACTGGTTCCCAATCCTACTATTAGAGAGAAACTTAAATATGCCGTCAGGTTAATAAACAAATAAGCCAATCAAGAGAATTACCATATCACGAAGATCCAAAGAGGCAGAAGTTGCAAATTCTTTAAATTTAAGATTCTAAAAGGTGGCAAAATGTTTTCTGTGGGTCTTAAATAATTTTTTTTCACTACAATTACAGACTGTTTCTTTTAATGCTATGAAATGAAATAATTAAGTAGTCTATAATTTCACATACGGTTCTCAAAAATCTTAACTAAATTCCTTCCAGCATACTCAAAATCTTTTCACTTCTTTCATCAAAGGAATTTGCCAATCATTTTATCATTTGAATGACGAAAAATCTGGAGGACACAATATAGTCTATGTCTACACAACTATAGACTATAGTCTTTCCACTGTTTGCCAATATGGTTTCCTGGGTCTGAACAGCTGGTCATACAAATGTCAGATTTAAAGGGCACTGAAAGGACCATCACATCAAAATACATCTTTCTTATCATTCTCATATAGTTTCTAAAAATGGATATTATTTCTTTGGAATAAGAAATGAGGAGTATCTTGTTAAAATGAAAATACTATCTAGAATGACTTATTAAGTCTTAAGTCTTAAGAGCTAACACTTATCATCTATTATTTAGATAACTAGAGGCCCAGTGTCCCTTAGCCCAGCCTACACCCTCTCCAATCCAGGATTCCTCCGCGGATGTCTGACTGCCAGTTTAGGCCCACTACCATGGGATTGGGCCTAAACTGGCAGTCACACATCCCACTTGCAATCTGGGACCACTGGCTCCTAACCGCTCACAAGCCTGCCTGATTGATTGCTCCTAACCTCTCTGCTTGCCTGATTCCCCTAACTGCTCTCCCCTGCCAGCCTGATCACCCTAACTGCCTCTGCCTCAGCCTTGCCCCCATGGTTTGTCCAGAAGGACATCCAGAAGATCGTCCCAAAGATTTCCGGTCTAATTAGAATATTACCCTTTTATTAGTATAAATTATTTAGTTTAAACATAATTCAATCGTATAATTTAGATATTTTTTCTTCAAGATTTCACTAACTCTTATTACATTTGGGGCTCTAAAAGTCTGGGATACTGGCCAAGAATATTTTGAGGGATCTTGGAGAAGTTTCAGCACACCCACATGGACATTTACAGGAGGTTTGAGTTGAGTGGCAATGTATGTATTATGACTGAACCCAAATAAAGACTAAAGATCAAAGAAAGAGAAATAGAAATATTTTGAAAATAATTCACTTACATTATACTTCTGCCCAGAGTTGGTCATAGGTGTTATATATCCTTTCATGACAGAGCAAATTACACACTGCTCATGATGAAAAGGGAACTCATTGTTCTCTGTGGTTTTCTTCATTTTGGTTCCAATGACTTCAAAATCCTATATAATAAAACACTAATGTGCAAATCAAATAAATGGTGGAACAACCAGTCGCTATGAAACACACTGACTACCAGAGAGCAGACACTCAATGCAGGAGCTGCCCCCTGGTGGTCAGTGAGCTCCCATAGGAGGAGAGAAGCCGGGCTCACGACTGGGCTGGCGAGTGCAGCAGTGGTGGTGGGAGCCTCTCCAGCCTTAAGGAGTGTGAGAGGGCGCAGGCTGGGCTGAGAAACCTCCCCTACAGTGCACAAATCCATGCACCAGGCCTCTAGTTGTATAAATATAGAAAAAGGAACCAAATTCTGTACCCTTTTATTTCTTGTCTTCTATTGCTTCATCCTTTTTCTTCATTCTACAGACGTTCTGTGTCCTACTTCAAAATCCACAAAACCACTTGCTAAAAACATGTATTTTTTATGACTTTACCTTCACACACACACACACACACACACAGACACACACACACATTAATATAAGGATGACTCACATTTATTGTTTAAAAACATCAGGCAATGCTATAAGTATTCACCTACTTCAAAATCTGAAAGCAAGTCCCCAAACTGAAAGAAAAGTAACACACATTCGAAAAATACTGGAAAAGTGTAAATTGTCATGTTCTCCTCTTAGTCTAAACTTTATATCTTATCTCCCTATTTTTTCCTCTCAATTTATACAGCTTTAATATTTCTAGATGATTTAGTTTTCTCAAAAAATTTGGGCACTAGAACCAGCAGTTTCAAAGGTAAAACAAGGAACGTTTCAAGGCAAACACCGAGAGCTCCTCTTCTTCCAGCCATCTAAGACAATTAGACTCAGGCATCAAAGCCCCGGCCACATGCTTGACCTACTATCCTACTGCTGTGCACTAGCAGGGCCATTCATTATCTGCTAGCTGGCTATAAATGGGGAGGACTGTCAGGCCGACACTTCTCAGTTCCTTGATGAAAGTTGACCTTGGACATTTCATTAACTACACCAAAGAATAACACATAAACCAATGATCAGGTATACTCAGAAATAAATCCAAACACATGGAATTCTAAATAAAGGTGTACTGGCAATGTCAGAGATACCCTGAATCTGCAGACCTCCAGTGAGTGCTTGTGATACTTTCTCCATCAGCTTCACGGCATTATTTACATTTTACCAAGCAGCATTACACAAGTGCTGGCCATGAGTGGGCCCACCCAGGGAATAGTTGACCATGAGTGTGGCAGCCATGTAAAGAGCTGACATCGATACAGATGAAAAGTATTTAATAACTCAATTAATGGCCATTAAAGGAAAGTATAGTTAGAACAAATAAATCACATTGCATTGAAGAATGAGTTTTAAATGGCCATTTTTCATTAGTTTCCTTTCTCATTAGGGCTCATCATAAATTCCATCTGGAGAAAAAAAAAGATAGCCCAGTGACTTTCACCAAAATTAGTGAATGCCCAATGACAAGCAGAAATTATCAAAACCAAGAGGCCACCATTGCTTCCCTTGTGTCTCTCTATGTGTTCAGTTCATGGACACTCCATCCTCTTATTTGTCCTGTCGGAAAAGTTTAGAGTCATTTTTAACATTCCTTCTCTCAGGCCAAATCCAGCTCATCTGGAGATTCTCTGGCCCTCAGCTTTAGAAAATATTCATTATATGGATATATTTTAGATATTTCCATATCTGAAGATTGGGCTTCCTATTCAATATAATTGTTTGCCTTTGTACAAGCATCATTCTGGGGAGGAAAAGGAAAAAAAAAAAAAAAAAAAAAAAAAAGTCCACAGGCTTCACCAGATCTCAAGAGATCCATGACACAAAACATTTTTAAGATCCTCTGGTGTAGATGAAGATCTGGAGCCAACTTCTATCTGGTACCCTACAGAAAGCTAGCGCCAGACAATGATGTTCACTACCTAAGTAGTAAAGGAAGACTCTTTGTTTTATTAGGGTATGAGTCTTACATTGTAATTTGAATAATTCTATTGTTTATTTCACCACTCTCCCAGGATTTTCTTTCCTTGTTGCACATTTGTAAAATATTCTTAAAATCATTTCTTGTTCTAAAAAGTTTTATTGGAATTGAAACCAGTTTGGCTCAGTGGATAGAGCTTTGGTCTGCAGACTGAAAGGTCCCAGGTTCGATTCTGGTCAAGGGCATGTACATTGGTTGTGGGTACATCCCCAGTAGGGGGTGTGCAAGAGGCAGCTGGTCGATGTTTCTCTCTCATCAATGTTTCTAGCTCTCTATCCTCCCTTCCTCTCTGTAAAAAATCAATAACATATATTTAATTTAAAAAAAAATTATTGGATACTAGAGGCCCAGTGCATGGAATTCCTGCATGGTTGGGGTCCCTAGGCCTGGCTGGATATCAGGGCCTATCAGGGCCAACTGGGGCTGAGCCTGGGGGCTTACCGGACAGTGGGAGAGACCATCAGAGGTTGGCTGTAGGAGCACACTGACCACCAGGGGGCAGCTCCTGTGTTGAGTGTCTGCCCCCTGTGACCAGTGTGTGTCATAGCGACTGGTCAACCAGTTATTCTGGCCATTCAGTCAGTAATGGTAGCTTAGACTTTTATCCTATCTAATAAAAAGGGGATATGCTAATTGATCCTCATGCCATCACAAAAACGGCATTGCCGGTAGCCAATAAGAAGGGAATATTCTAATTGACTGCCACACCCTCAAAGATGGCAGTACCTAAGCCATAAGATGGTGGTTCCCAATCCTCTTAGCCCCACAGGGGTAGCAGGAGCGAGCTTGTCTCAGCATGCCTATCTCTGGAGTCTCCAGTCCCTTTAGTTTCCCAGCCACCCAGGGCCAATCCAAGGTGCAGGCAAGCCTAGGATGGTGGCTTCCCAGCCACCCAGGGCAGGCCCAAGGCACATGCAAACCTTGGATGGTGGCTTCCCTTCTGCCCAGAGCTGCCTGAGGCTCAGGCAATTAGGGTCAGCTGAAGCTTGTGCTGCTGGCAATGGCAGCAGCAGAGGTGTGATGGGGCATCACCTTCCCCTGATCACCACATCACCTCCTGCCCCTGAAGGCCCTGGACAGTGAGAGGGGGCAGGTTGGGCTGAGGGGCACCCCCCCCCTCCAGTGCATGAATTTTTATGCATCAGGCCTCTAGTGTATTATATATATAAATTACTCATTTCTAATATATCAATAGTTATGACCTTAATCTCAGAACAGGCCTACAAATCTAGGACACAGTTTGACTCCAGGACAGCTATGTAAGTAGAAGGAGAGCTGACACACAATTCTTCATCAGGAAAGCTATCTGTAGATCCCTTATGCTCATGGCTCTAAGTAGGTAATAAAAGTAAGGTGATTTTAAGTATCTTTTGCAGGGTGCCAATCATCAGATTTATTATCCTTTTTGAGGAAACCTTCTGTGAAGGGTGACTTGACCACTACCTGTAGGTACAAAGGACATCATTAGCATTTCTAACCTGAATAAGCTTCTTATGGCTTTGCAGTACATAAAGAAACCTGAAATTTTCTTCAAACTTTTTCATTAAACAGGACCCGTTTTATATATGTGGTTTTTATCTCTTAACTTTTCTCAGTCCTGGTTTGTTTTTTCACAGAATCTTGCTTATCTCCTCTTTAAGATCTGATTGTATGTTTTTGCACCTTGCTTCTTTACACTTGCTTAAGTGGACTGTCAGATGATCAAGCTTCTCAGTGTAAGTTCTGTTTGTAGCATGTAGTTTCCACATTTAATTTTTTTCTATATTTCTTGAAAAGCATTCAGAAGAATGTGTGTTTATGTGTGAGCATTTGTATGTATGAGCTCTAAGTGAGTAAAATCCCTGGATAACTTAGGAATTATAGACAGATTAGATACTACATCTTAGAAAATCATTTATCCAAATTGCTTGAAACCCTATAGTGTGTAAATAGAAAAATTGATGCTTTTTTTTCTTTTTTTTATCTCATGGCTTAATCATAAAAAGTTTCAGTGCCTTTAAGTAATTTGATTTTAAGTAGCTCCAATAGATGTGAAATATATTAAGTAGAACAAATTAAATGGAAAATTTAAGTGAAGACTACAGCCACATCTATGATGCAGATGGCTCAAATTTTTCATTCTAACCTTTTGTGTTCTGCTAATGCTGAACTCTGTAAAAACCTCTTATTTGATAAAAGATCTTTCTTGTCCTTTCCCCAGCTAAAGATGATGACATTTTGAAAAATTTCATAAGAATTAGTTCAGCATATATTATAACTATGGAGAAGCAAAAGCTGTCTTCTGATAGTAAACTCGAGAGCCAGTCAAATGTCAACTGATCCAAATGGCTGCAAATAAAATTAGTAGCTTTTGCTGAAAACATGGTACTTTAAATAGCTGTCACGAACAGGACTCAAGGGTGAGTGTGGTCACTCTGTGGATAAGAACTGCAGTCCAGAAATCAGAGGAGTATATGTGCATTCCTTATTCTGCAAAGGAGAGACAAAAAAAATCACATACCGACTTCCTCCTCAGGGTAGACCACCTTCAGAGCCCATCAATAATGCAATCCCCCTGTCATCAAGGGCATGTGCTGTAGGATCGGAACACCTGGGCACCAACACCCTCCCCTCTCCCTTTCCCCCCCATCCCCTACTCACGCCACAGAGCCACCCCAGGCTCTTGTTACTAAGTAGATGTAATTTGTTCACTTGTTTATTAACTATTTATTTTCTTTTTCTCCTATGACAGTCAGTGTTGTTGGCTCGTGTGTAGTTCAAGATCAGCCTTTCCTCTCTGGACCACAATCCCATTTAATTCCAGTCGAACAGCTCTCTCTGCAGGGCCCCTAACTCCACTCTGGGCTTCTATTTCTCTATCCTTGATTACCTTGGTTTCCCAGCCCCAAACCGATTTTAATCGAGTTTCCCTCCTCTGATTTTTTAATAATACCTCACATAGCAGCATTCTGCTGCAAATCTTGCATAATGATTTAGTTTTCCTAGTATAATTCTTTGCTCTTCTTATTTCTAAAAAACAAAAACAAAAAAAAAACCTCATGCTAAAATCAATTGGTTCTGAAAAGAATATTAATCTCTTTCTTCTAGAGCCAGTCTCATTTTCACTTCCTCATCTCTTATTCTGGCTTTTAATTTTTAAATTTTTTTTTGTAAAAAAACAAAACAAAACAAAAGGCTAAATACAGAATACAGATTACATATCTTCATTGTCTTTAAAGCACAATAAAATTACCATTATTTTTCTCATATCTAAAGAATGTTACATTAAATCCACCCAGATTCAGGAACAGGGTGTTCAGCAAGCTGTCCTTAGAAGTTGAAAATGTACCTATGTTTTTGCATTATTAAAGTACAGTACGCTTAAACGTATCTCATAAAAACCTGTTCATAGTTTGAATTTCACCACATAATTTGCCTTCATTGTGAAGTCTAATATTAACACACCTGATTATTGTAATGCAATGCCCACATGCACTTCATCTGCAAGTACCTTGTGGTAGTAAAGACGAAAGTGTCACTTCCTACTTCAACTCTGCTCTGCTCTGCTTGCTTTGTAGGACAAGGAGTCTCAAACTTCTTGGTTTCATGATCCTTTAACATTCTTGAAAATTATGGAGGATCCCAAGGAAGTTTTTATGTTGATTATATCTATCAGCATGAATCATATTAGAAATTAAAACTCATAAAGTTTAAACATATTTATTCATAGATTAAAATAAAAACAATCCCATTATATGGTAATACAAGTAATATATTTTTAATGAAAAATCACTATCTTTTAAAAAATTAGTGAGAAGAAGGGTATTGTTTTATATTTGTCATAAATTCTCTAAAGTCTGGTTAATAAAAGACAGCTGGAATTTTTGTATCTGCTTCTGCATTCAATCTGCTATGATGTCACACATCATGTTGCTTCTATACAGGCCTACTGCACACTTGTGAGAGAATAAGAGCACAATAGACCAATCACAGGGCAAAAACATTGCTTTGAACTTGAAAGGGACTTGAAACTCTCCCAAGAGTCCCTTGACCACATTTTGAGAATGGGTGCTATTCTATCTAGGAAATCAAGGATAGATAGAGTGGGCAAAAGTAGAGGATATAGTAAGTGTAGAATGTTCTATTGTAGCTAAATAAGAAAGGACATGGTTGTGCTATATATAGAGCAAATTTGCTGGCAATGAAGTGATTTTGTGACCATAACATGGGACCCGCTATAAACAGTGTTAGAGGACTTATCTGATAGAAGGGATGGGTGGTATGGGATGGTGGCGTGCTCTGGTGAATTTAATCTGTCCTTTCTTCCTTGCATTTCTGTAAGGAATGATCGCCACCTTTCCCTGGCAAAGACTCCTGTCTGAAAGCATCCCATTTTGCAGGTTATGGAATATATTCTCAAGGATATGATTTTACTTCTCTCTCAGTTCTAAGCATCTCTTTGCCCCTTTGTTCCAACCATATTGGGAAGAGACACCTGCCTTGCATAGTAAACAAAAAAATCAAAACAACAAAAAGCAAGCAAAACAGTCACACAAAAGACTCTTATATATATAACTTTTCTTATAGAACAGAAAATTCTGGAGTATTGTCAAGTTTTATTAGTTTCTGTTTGACAAATTTCAACTTGACATAATAATTTTCTACCACCTTATTTTTCCAGTTGCTACTTCATTGTTTGCCATGGAAACAGAAAACACCTAAATAAACCTACTGGAAATGGGAATCAGATATTTACCTGGGAACATGGCCTTTCTCTGGCTATTTGATCATTCTCTCTGAAGGCCTCTGAATTCAGGGATGACAGTAGGGAGGGGAATGCTTTCTGCTTGGGGATGAGAGTAGGTTCCCCATTATATAATGGATCCTGCTTTGGGGAAGTGGGTGCAACTCTCTTTCTATAGCCACCCAAATGTCATAGGAGATATCATACATTCCTACAAAGTCTTCTTTCTGGTCGTGATTTTTTTAATGATGTAATTAGAAATGAGTTTTGCTTTGAAGCAATGATTACACAAAATTTATTTTCTATAGTCCTCATAGAGTGAAGAGTAGTGGTTACTTAATTTTTAAATTATTAATAGTGTGTGTGTAAAAGGGAGAGATCAACCAAAGGACTTGTGTGCATACATATGAGCCTAACCAGTGGTCAAGAACAAAGGGGGGGGGGTGGATGAGTGGGGAGGGGTGGGGGACTGGAATGGGGGTTGAGAACAAATATGTGATATCTTAATCAATAAAGAAATTTAAAAAAATAGTGTGTGTGTGTGTGTGTGTGTGTGTGTGTGTGTGTGTGTGTAAGAGAAAGAGAGAGAGACAGAGACAGAGAGAAGCAAAGAAGCAAAGATGATATTATTTCTGGGATTAAAAAGCTATGTCAAGAAAGATCTACTGGACTAATTTACCAAGGTCATAGTATGGTTTGGACTAAGAGAAGCTAATCTTTTGTTGACCAGTCTAACATAATAAAATGCATTTGGAAGGCTTTAGATTTCTGTACAAACTCTTCAACCAGATCTAATTGGAAGTGCTGCTCACATAGCCAGGGGCATTCAGAAAGAAAAAATAAAAAATCAGTGGATTAACACCATTTTTAAAAGTCAAGAAGTCTTTTCTCTTCCCAAAACACAGTTTTCCAGACATTAACTTCAACTGCCAAACATTGTCTTCTTCTTTCTCTCTCTCTCCCCCTTGACACTCTAGTCTTACCTTTTCTTTCCATCCCACCTCTCTCTTTTCTGCCCCTTTCTCTTTCCATCCCCTGCCAATCCTCTGCTACCAGTGAGTGCAATATTAAAAGCAAAGGTTGTTTCATAAATGACCTATCAATCAGCTATTTCCTAGATATTTTTGATGAGGGAAATGGGCTTTTAAAAACCTGAGCTGCAGTCAAATGCTCTGCCACTGATCATAACTTCAAATGCTTTATCAATAATTATAACTTCAAAAATAGTCATCTCTATAAAGTCATAAGTTATAGAATTTTCTGATGTATTTGCTACTTTAATATCACTGATTTACTTAGAGTAACCTTGTTGGAATAGTGGGATTTTATGTAAGTAAATAAAGCCTAAGCTGGTTTCTAGTCAAATAAGAAAATGTTCAAATATATGTCTGAAGCTTTGGTTAACTTAGAAAGCTAGGGGTAAGAATTACAGTATAGATTACTACAAAAAAAAGTGTTTTACTCTTTTTTCCCCCTAAACTATGGACTTGTCTTATATGGCAACACTTTGACAATTTACCTGACAAACATGAATAATCAGCAGTGTAGACATAACAATATTTAAAATGACCACCTTAGATAGAGACATACAGGATTGGCAAATGTAGGTCTACCACAAGTACAAGAAAGGCAGTTTATTCTATTATTATAGATTGATTATTACATTATTTCCCATAGGAACAACAGTGAACCTACTTTTGTCCCAATCTGAATAAATAGGGGATAGCAGACTTCTTAAATCTTTGGAGCAGCTTCAGCAAGGGTCTAACAAAAATAAGAGCCAGAGGTAAGACATCAGCAATTTCAAGTTAGCAAAATAAAGTTTGAAAATGGGAAGTAATACATAAAAGTGAGAGCTTGTCTTCCAGAATTCTGTGTTTCCTCTTCACATTTGCATTATGTGCAGAGGATTTGCAACATAGAAACAAGAATATTTTGATTGATCACACAAAATATAAGAGATGGCAGAATTTGCCAGAGGAAAACTGAATATATGAAACATTTAAATGTGTGGCAAAAACCCCAAATATTGATGTATTCTCAATATTCTCAGCACGTCCAGATTTTGAATGAACATTTTATTTTCTTGTCAGTGGTTCAGAATTTCTACCACTCCTGTTGAGCAACGAGGGAAAAATCATGCCAAGTGGGAGAAAACTTTATTTTAAGGTGGAAGGCATGGAATAAGCACTCAGAAGACAATTGTACACCTGTTTTCAAGAGTAAAAACGCATCTCAAATCTGCTATGCTTTTGAAAATTTGGCCAAGGAGTGTTATTTCAAAGGCCCAACCGCTCATAACATTATTCCCAGGGCTCTGTGCTCTCTGCCTAATTGGGCTTCTACACATTTGCATAAGCATGATACTTCATGATTAATGCATAAGAGGCAGCATGGAGCTCACTATCAATTCATCTGTGGAGGCCTTTCCCCCCACACTGAAAACAATCACTGTTCCTAAAATATAATCCATCATGTTGGTAGGTCTGACTGCACTGTAGAATATCAGACTACTTAAATGCCATGATAAAACCGTCGCAGAATTGTAAACCTCTTCTGTGGGAGACTTTTTCTTTGAGGATGCCCATGGCCCTGCTGCCATGGAGCCAACGTGGGTGCCAGACAAGGTTTATTTGCCAAATGAGGTGTCCAGGCCATATTTCCCCCCTTTTTTGCTCAGGCAATGAATAAAGAGGGAACAATATTAAAATAAGCACCTTAGGATTGCTTTGGATTTATAAAATGAACAATAGCTCTCCCCTTGGCACCTTCAAACACTACGCAACCGCAATGATGACTTCTAGAACGAGGAACCAGATAGGTGAGAGGAGACTCAGTCAATCATGTTAGAAGGTGTTCAGCTACAGGAATGAAATCAATTCCAGCTGAGATGGACTGCCACACAATTAAGGAGTGCAGCCCTCAGCGTGAGTCCTGGTGCTCCAAATAGGATTGCCTGTATCCTCCCTGCTGGCTGAGTTGCTTAACTAAACAGGGATCCATTCCCTGGGGTGGGAGCCGGGAACTTGGAGTTTAACAACAGATCCCAATGTGCTCTGGGAAGAAATACAGAAGACCCTTTGAGAGACTCTTTCTAAAAGAATCTAAAATGCATTTTTTTTAGACAAAAGTAATATATGATTATGAGAAACAAACCATTTGCAAATTCCATGAAACTAAGAGAAACAATCTGACATACCCTACCTTTTCCATGCAACTTCCTAGAGGTGACATCTTGAATGAGGTGTGTTTTTCCCCAGATGTTTTATTTTTAAAAGATATATGAGTGCATTTGTGTGTGTGTGTGTGTGTGTGTGTGTGTGTGTGTGTGTGTTCATAAGTTGGGCTAGGGGGACAAAATGCTACAATACATACTTTCTGTGGCTTGCTTTTCAGCTTCAAGAGAGTTCATGAACTTTTCCCACAAAGTAAAGTTATATTTATTTCATTGTCTATAATAATTTCATTTTATCATGTATGGATTACCAACTGAAAAAATTATCCCACTATCTAGTTTCTTTTCTTTTTTTTTTTTTTTTTTAATCATTACTAGAGGCATGGTGCACAAATTTGTGCACCAGTGAGGTCCCTCAGCCTGGCCTGCAGAATCAGGCCAAAACTGACTCTCCGACATCCCCTGAGAGGTCCTAGATTACAAGAGGGTGCAGGCCAGGCTGACGCCACTGGTGCACAATCAGGGCCAAAGAGGGAAGAAGGAGGTTGGCCAGCCTGGGAGGGACCACAGGAGGGCTCCAGGGTGTGTCCCGCACATTTCATTCAGTCTTTTTTTTTTTTTTAATATATTTTATTGATTTTTTTACAGAGAGGAAGGGAGAGAGATAGAGAGCCAGAAACGTTGATGAGAGAGAAACATCAACCAGCAGCCTCTTGCACACCCCATACCGGGGATGTGCCTGCAACCAACGTACATGCCCTTGACCAGAATCAAACCCGGGACCCTTTAGTCCACAGACAGACACTCTACCACTGAGCCAAACCGGTTTCAGCTTCACTCAGTCTTGATATGCAGGACCCCAGTAGCAAGCTAACTTACCAGTCAGAGCATCTTCTCCCTGGTGGTCAGTGCACATCATAGCAAGTGGTTGAGCAGTCTTAGCATATCATTAATATATTACACTTTGATTGGTTGAACGGCTAACTGGTCTACCAGACACTTAGCATATTAGGCTTTTATTATATAGGAGAAGTGATGCCACATTTTACATTATTAGTAACATAAGAGCTAAAATTCTCTTGGTCTTTAACATAGGCATTTGTTAAATCCCAGGGTTTTAACATAGAGAATGGCACATAGTAAGTTTACAATAAACATGTGTTAAAGTTATAAATAAAGTCTTCAGGGAAAATCACAACTTTATTTATGGACTATATGAATTTAAAATTTGTATATAAATTGCTTATTTATCTTCAAAATATTGTACCATTTTGTATTTATACAAGTATTTATTTAACTAATTAAAAAATCAGTTACTGTATTTTATTTTGTCAACAATTGGATTATAGACTTGTTTAATTTTCCCTAATGTGATTAATGAGAAGGTGTTTCATTATTTTAAATTGAATTGTATTGATTTTGAAGAATATTAGGAATATTTCTAAGGTTATTAACCATTTGTAATTTTTTTCCTTAACTGTTTATATTGTTTGACAATTTTTTATAACAACTCTATGGAATAGATATTTTTTATTCCCATTTTAGAGATGAGAAAAGACTATTAAAAATATTATCTTGTACAAATTAGCAGAACTAGGGCATGTGGGAGCTAAGATTAGTATACTCATTTCCTATAGCAGCTGTAACAAATTATAACAAACACGAATTTATTCTTTTACAGTTCTGGAATCTGAAATCAGTTTCAGTGTGCTAAAATTAAATGGTATTATTTGACCATTTTTATATTAGACTAGAGGGCCAGCGAGCGAAATCTCGAGCCCACGCAACCCAGCAGGGCATGCCCCATCTACCCGTCCACTGTCCCATCACCCTGCCTTGCTCACAGCCCCACCCACCGGCCCCCAGTGCACCCACCCATCCACTGCCTCACCCGCCAGCACCACCCTTGCTGCAATTGGAGCCTGTGGGCCATAGGGGAGGGCCTGGAGGTACTCCATGCACCTCATGGTGACTGGTCATTTGGTCGTTTCAGTCATGATGCCTTTTGGCCTTTTATTGTTATGATTACTTGTTAATTATTTTATGTACTTTTCTGTATATTTAAGAATTCAATCCTTTTGCTTAACATATATTTTACAAATACGTTTTGGTCAGTTTAAAAAAAAAAAAAAAAAAAAAAAAAAAAATCTTGCTGAAACCGATTTGGCTCAGTGGATAGAGCCTCAGCCTGCAGACTGAAATGTCCTGGGTTTGATTCCAGTCAAGGGCATATACCTTGGTTGCGGGCACATCCCCAGTACGGGGTGTGCATGAGGCAGTTGATCAATGTTTCTCTCTCATCAATGTTTCTTTCTTTTTTTTTTTTTTTAAGAAATTTTTTTTAAAATATATTTTATTGATTTTTCACAGAGAGGAAGAGAGAGGGATAGAGAGTTAGAAACATCGATGAAAGAGAATCATTGATCAGCTGCCTCTTACACACCCCCTACTGGGCATGCATCTGCAACCAAGGTACATGCCCTTGACCAGAATCGAACCCAGGACCTTTCAGTCCCCAGGCTGACGCTCTATCCACTGAGCTAAACCAGTCCTGGCTCATCAATGTTTCTAACTCTCTCTCTCTCTCTCTCTCCCTTCCAATCTGTAAAAAATCAATAAAATTATTTTTTTAAAAAACCTTTTGATAATATCTACTCATTCATCCATTCATCTATAATATTTTGTCCAAGAGAAAAATATTAATACTTATGTTCAAAATATATGTTATTTTCATTTAAAGTTTCTGTATATATTCCTAGAAAAAAATATTTCCATGAAAAAATAAAAAGTAATTCAACCACGTGCACTTTTAATATTTATAAGTTTTACTTGTTCATTATATTTTTACTAATTTGGAATTTATTTTGAAATAAAAGAAAAAGGGATCTGCTTTTTATTTAAATCTGTGTTATGCAAGTAGCTTATTATCTGATTACTATATAGTAAGAAGTACAGGTTTCCAGATTAGAAAAGTCAACTGCATTACATACCAATTTCTCATAGGTAGTTGGGTCTATTTTGGACTTCCTGCCCTGTCTCATTGTCAGCAGTCTATTTCTATATCAGTGCCATACTGTTTTAATTACCATAGCATTCATGCTACATTTTATTTTGGGGTACAGTTAGGCAGCCCACATTACTTTTTTTTTTCTTTCTCCATCTTCATCCAAATCTATATTTTAGAATTATTTTGTCAGACTCAAAAAGTGAAAAATAAAACACTGGTATTTTGATGGGAGTACATCTTAGCAATGTTGAGCTTTCTAACTAAAAAACAATGTATATCTTTTCATTTCTTCAGAGTTATTTTTATTCCCCTCATCAGTGTTATAAATTTTTCTTCATATATTTTTACATATTTTCAAAAACTTTTTGGAGGGGTTATTTTTCTCTTTCTTTTTAGCTTTGTGACTAAGATATTTTCTTTCATATCAGTCACTGTTTTTAAAAAATATATAAGCTAAACTATTTATTTTATAAATTAAGTTTGTAACCAGTCACTTTATCAAATATTCAGAATGCTTGTAATAGCATTTCAGCTGATTCTTTGGTGCTAAATAGGTACATTACCATCAGAAACAAATTTGTCTCCTTCTTTGGAAAGTTTACACTGTTATTTCATTCCCTTGTCCTCCTTTGACATATTAATATGATAAATGATTTTGAGATGAGCCACAGTCCCCCATGATTTATTACTTATAAGATTATTCATTAAACTCTGTTTTATTTTAATATTTTACTTAACATTTTGTTTAGAGATTTTGCATTGACAGTCATTAATAAAACTAGTTTGTCATTTTCTTTTTATGCTCTTTATCAAATTAAGTGATGACTCTGGGTGGGCTTTATAAGAATAGCTCAAAAGCTTTTCTTGTGTATCTGTCAGGTTTCCAATCGAAAACACAAAATCCACTCAGGGCATTTCAAGCAGAGAAGGGGTTAAAATAGGAGGTTGGATCCCAATTTATTTGGAAGGGCTGGAAGAGTACAAAAGATGTTTGTTTCAAGCTGAAATCAGGAAATACAGGAGGCAGCTGCAGCCCCTCAAAGAGAACTGTCCCTACCTTTGCTTGGCCACCACTGCCAGAGCAGACTTTGACTTCTTCTTCCTTCTTAATCTTGCATTAGTGTCTCCGCTTGGCAAAACACCAGGACCCTGCTAGCAAAAGCCCTGCTAGCAAAAGACCCTTGAAATACAGAGGAGAACCCAGATGGTCAGACAAGAGGCTGGATACCAATAAATAATACCTGGCACACCCCTTTCTCAGCTTTCTAGGATCATGTAGATAACACTGAGATTATCCATTCCTTGACCATTTGAAAAAGTCAACTGTGAAACCATTTGGACCAGTGCTTTTGAGGGAAATTTGATATTCTTAATTTTTTTCTCTGAATTGATATTTTTTCTGCCTCTTTTCATGTACAGTTTAGTAAATTATATTTCCTTACAAAGACATCTATTTCAGTAGGTTTTCATGCTTATTTGCATACATTTGTGCTTTATAATGATTAGTGACCCAGTGCACAAAATTCTTGCACAGGGAAGAAGGGTTGTCCCCCAGCCCGGCCTGCACCCTCTCCAATCTGGGACCCCACAGGGATTGGATCTAAACCAGCAGTTGGATAGCCCTCTCACAATCCAGGACCGCTGGCTTCTAACCGCTAGCATGCCTGCCGGCCTGCCTGATTGCCCCTAACTGCTTCTGCCTGCCAGCCTGATAGCCCCTACCTGCCCTTCCCTTCCCTGCTGGCACCTGGAGACTTTCTTAAGTGGAGACACAGCTACTTCAGCTAAGTCTGTAATGTTGAATTAGGCCACCTGGAGTCCAGATGCATAAGTTACTTCAAATAAATATTTTTGGGGTGTGTGTGAAAATTTAGGTCTCTGATATTGAGAGGAAAAAACTATTGCTTTAAAATAATGACAACACCTATTTCAAATATTGTAATGAAAGTATGAAAAAAAAAAAACCAAACACCTCACATAAAAAGGCCGCAAAAATGTTATTTTACTTTGAAGACAGTAATAACTGAAAATAACAGGTTTCTTTCAGGCCACATCCTAAAAAGGTAGTTTTTGTTTTTTGTTGTTTTTGTTTTTATGTTTTAGGCTTATACAAAGGTCTTAAAAGACCCCGACCCTGCCTTCTGAAGATTTTAGGTTAATATGTTTGTCTTAAAAACTCTGAGGTGCCTAATTTTTTAAAACAATAGCCACACCCCCTTCCTCAACCATATTGTCACATCATCCAAGTTATTCTTTATAAACAGCCTTGATGTGCTACACACGTGGAAAAAGTACACAAAGTGGGTAAACTACTTTGCCTTAGAAGTATATATTTAGTAATCACTTAGTTACATTATTTTATTTTTGTGAAATGAGAACTGATCGACCAAACATTTCAAACAGACCCACCAGATGCTAAATATCTCCATATGTTTGATTCACAGTACATTTGGGCATAAACACTTCAATTACAGCTTTGTGTTTAGTATCAAAAACCTTTTCTTGTGTGCGTGTTTTCACTACAGATCCCTTGCTCTGGTTACATTTTGAAAACTGCCTATTACAGATAAAGCATCTTTCCAGGTACGCTTCTGAGAAACAGATGTATTTATGCACACAAAAGTGCGTGCACACCTTTTCATGCACAGATGTCCATATAATGTCTGTGCCACACTCTCAGCACATGCCTACCCCATGTGTGAGGCCGTGCACCTGGGTCCCGGCATAAACAGGCTGCCTCCAAACACACTGGAGCCCTGCTGGCCTCCCCAGCAAAGTTTTTGTTGTGTGTTTTTTTGTTTTGGTTTTAGTTTTTTTGTTTGTTTGATTGATGTACTTTGAAATAGTTTTATTCGCTCATAAGACCTTTGCCTATATTATATATATAAAATACTCCAGTCCTAACTGGTTTTGCTCAATGGATAGAGCATCAGCCTGCTGACTGAAGGGTCCCAGTCAAGGGCATATACCTTGATTGCAGGCACATTCCCAAGTAATTTGCATAATTATAAAGAGGAGAAGAAGAAGAAGAAGAAGAAGAAGAAGAAGAAGAAGAAGAAGAAGAAGAAGAAGAAGAAGAAGAAGGAGAGAAGAGGAGGAGGAGGAGGAGGAGGAGGAAGAGGAGGAGGAGGAGGAGGGGGGGAGGAGGGGGAGTGGAGAAGGAAGGGAGGGAGGGAGAAAGGAAGAGAGAAAGGAGGAGAGAAAGAAAGAAAGAAAGAAAGAAAGAAAGAAAGAAAGAAAGAAAGAAAGAAAGAAAGAAAGAAGGAAGGAAGGAAGGAAGGAAGGAAGGAAGGAAGGAAGGAAGGAAGGAAGGAAGGAAGGAAGGAAGGCAGAAAGAAAGAAAGAAAGAAAAAAAGAAAGAAAGAAAGAAAGAAAGAAAGAAAGAAAGAAAGAAAGAAAGAAAGAAAGAAACATCCTTCTGCTGTCAGAACCTCAAGAGCCAGCATCGCCCCTGCTTGAAGAAATCCAATCCTCTCAATTCTTCAGGCAGGTATTCCTGGTCCACAGGCTCTCTGTACATGGGGTTGTATTTGTAGCCCTTGCCACAGCCCAGGTCTTTCATGACCTGAGTCGGTGTGTTCCTCAGGTGCAGCGGGACGGGAGCAGGGGTCCCTGGTGGTTCTGCAGGCAGGCTTTGACGTTTGTGTAGGCGCTGTATACAATAGATTTTGGTGCTCTGGCAAATTAGACTACACACGGCCAGAAGCACCTCACATTCGGGCATACCTATGAAGTGACAGCCCTGGTGGGCAGCCACTGCTTGTGGTAATGCAGATGGGTCTGTCAGACCTATGTCTTCCCTAGCGAACCTCACCAGCCTCCTTGCCACAAACAGCGGGGCTTCTCCTCCTTGGAGCATGCGTGCCAGCCAGTAGAGGGAGGCGCTGGGGTCTGAGCCCGCATTGACTTAGGAGGAGCAGAGATGTAGTCGTAGGCTCTTCTTCTCCTCATCTAACATGTGAGACTTCTGGAGGCCTCCCTTCACATCATTCTAGCTGATCAGAACTCTTCTGGGAGAATAGGCTTGCCCACTCTTCTTACAAAACGTCTTCCTGGAGCTTAACCCGGCCAGCACCGTCAGCTGCAGTCCATTCCGTCCAATTCGCACTCCCCAGCAAAGTTCACCAGCGTCGCTACATCGGCTGCTATGCAAACCTCTCCACCCCCACGGGGCCTGGGGCCACACGGCCCACACCCACCGGAGCCACTCAGCCTGGGGCTCCGTGCAGGGTGGGGGTGGGGGCAGCCAGTGCCGGAGGCGCCTCCGAGCACCAGCGGGTCTTTATTTTTATTTATTTAAAAAATTTTAGGGCAAAAGTAATATATATTACAGAGAGGAAGGGAGAAGGTTAGGGAGCTAGAAACATCGATGAGAGAGAAACATCAATTAGCTGCCTCCTGCACACCCCCCCACTGGGGATGTGCCCGCAACCAAGGTTCATGCCCTTGACCGAAATCAAACCTGGGACCCTTGAGTCCGTAGACCAATGCTCTATCCACTGAGCCAAACCAATTTCAGCAAAAGTCTATGATTTTCAACTAAAACTGAAAAACTGTCAGGGACAGGACTGACAGAGGACCCTTCCTAGGTGGATGGGATCCTGAGGGTGGGAGGCGGGGAATATTGAACAGTTGTCAGAATTCAAATGGGGTCTGTGGATTGAAACTTAGTACCATTTGAATAGAGATTTCCTCCCGTGCTCGGGTGGAGAAGTGTTATGTAGGAGTGTCTGCTTTGGGGAATAATCAGGGCAGTATCCGGGCATCCTGTAGAGCATGCTCTCAAACAGCTCGGAAAAAGGCTGGGGGAACGGGCAGATATGTGTGTAAATGCGCACACTCACACAGTGTAAACTTGCTATTTTCGACTCCACCTTTGTGCACCTGCCTACTTGCTAACATCTGTAACACTAGAACCAAGGCTTGCAGAGCTTCCTCGGCCCCTGGGCCACGGCCAGGGTGCAGGAACCTGCGGACAGACCCGCACGCAGTCCCAGCTGAGGTCCAACAGGTGCCGCTGTTTTCTTGTTTCCGCTCCAGTGTGTGAACCTGTTTCAGGTGGGTACATCAGGGCTTTGTCATTTCTGTGCTCCCTGTGGCACCTGCTGTGCGGGTCCCCTGAGCCTAGAAGACTGGGTGGTAAAACACGGAGAAGAGGTCGCGTCCTAAGCAGGTCCACGGCTCCCCGGTTCAGTCTTGAGGAATGAACAGCCCCATCACACGCTGTGCTTTCCACGGAAACACAGAGCGCTGCCCGAGCAGCCCGGTGACGGCTCACGGGCCCACAGACCACAGGGATGGCCACCTGCAGGTGATGCTGAGGCGACGCCAGCGGTGAGTCTGGCTGCCAAGGCCATGTCCGGGCCCACACCTCACAGTGAACCTGCGGTCAGCACAACAGGCGGCTGGGGAATGACACAGCCATGTCATGTCTGTACCGCCGCAGGTTCTCTGTGCATGTTTAAAACATCCGGGTTCTGCCGAAACCGGTTTGGCTCAGTGGATAGAGTGTCGGTCTGCGGACTGAAAGGTCCCGGGTTTGATTCCGGTCAAGGGTACCATGGTTGCGGGCACATCCGCAGTGGGGGGTGTGCAGGAGTCAGCTGATCGATGATTCTCTCTCATAAATATTTCTAACTCTCTATCCCTCTCCCTTCCTCTCTGTAAAAAAAAAAAAAAAAAAAAAAAATCAATAAAATAGAATTTAAAAAATAAAAATAAATAAACCATCCGCGTTCTTCCGGAAAGAAGGACTTTTCCTCTCACTCTGGACGGCCATGCTCCCCCAGCTGCACCTGAGGACCTGAGGCCTCCCTGGCACCCCAGCCTCGCTGACCCCATGGGCCACGGCCCTGACAGCTCCGCAGCTCTGAGGCCCGCTGCGCACCGTCCAGCAAGGTCCGTTATCTGCACGACCCCCGAGGCCGCCTGGCCACAAGCACTCGGGCTGCTCCAGCCCAGACTCCACTTTCCCGAGCCTGCCGGTGGGCCCAGTGTGCCTGCACAGAGCTGCACCTCTGTGGCTGCACTTCCAGAAGCTGCCCTTTTTAAAAGACTGCACCACACACACCCGGCCCCCAGCGCTGCCCCAGCCTGGTCTAGGGGCCGCCAGTGGTTTGCAGGCCGGCCACCCCCGATCCAGGCGAGTCCCCTCATGGTGACCAGTAGTCCATCTGGTCGTGATGGCCCTCAGCTATTCTTAGTATAGATTTTATGCTTTTCTGCATCATTGGCTATTTCTCCCTTCTCATTTTGTTTCAATAAACAGATAAATGCTATTTCCTTGTCCCGGGACACTCAGGATGCTCATGCCCTACTCCCTAGAATTTGTAAATATGTTACATTATAGGACAAAAGGACTTTGCACATCTGATTAAGGCTAGACCTTGAGAAGAGATTTTTCTGGATTATCTTGGTGGACACAATCAAAGTACCTGAACTTTTAAAAGCAGAGAATTTTCTCCAACTGGAATCAAAAAGTGTAGCAAAAAGAACAGGAAAGAAATGGGACATATGAGAAGGATTTGATGCACTGATGCTGGTTTGAAGATGGAAGAGCAGGTTGAAAAGGAATTAGGAAACCTGAAGGAGCTGGGAGAGAAGCCTTGCTGACCACCTGCAAGGAGACAGGAATCTCAGCCCTACAAGCACCAGGAATGAATTCTGCCAACACTTACAGGGCTTGAAAGCCGATTCCTCCCCAGAGCCTCAGGCTGAGAGCCCAGCTTGGCTGACTCCCTGATGTTGTCCTTGTGAGTCCTGGGCCGAAGGAGCCAGATGACCAGCTGAGCCCCCCGACACCTGTAACCTGCAGTATCGTGAGATCATAAGTGTGTGTTCTTTTAAACTGCTTTGTGGTAATTTGTTAGAGCAGCAATAGAAACCGAATACATTATTCATTGTGTCTGTGTATTTGTGTTTCTTCTACTTTGTTTCTTGATTACATTAGGCAGCTTTATCCGGCTTATGGCTTGGTTTTGATTTTTCAAAGATCCAACTCTTATATTTATTCAGTGATTCTGCCTCGTTTTTTTTCCAGCTCAATGTCTGAAAAATCATCTCATCATCTCAAACTTTGCATTTACATCCTATGTATCTTCTCATGACTGGCTTTGTTCCCCTCGATATACGTTCCTGAGATTTATCCACGCTCTTGCAGCGGATGCAATTTATTCCTTTACAAAAGTTTCTAGCATTCAGTGGAATAAATCCACAAAGCATTCGTTCATTCTGTGTCTGAATGATATTTGGGTTATTTCCAGAGTTGGTTTGTCTGGTTGTTCTCACTTCTACAAAGTGTGCTGCTGCAAAGGTTCTCACACTTTGCCCCGGTGTTCACATGCCTCATTTCCTCTGGGGCACATTCAGGGAGGGAGGTGGCTGGGACTATTCATGAGCTAATGAAAACTGTTTCCAACATAGCTGTACTGATCTGTAGCCGCACAAACAATGTCTATGAGTTCTAAGTGTTTTAAAAGTTCACCTATACTTTTTAAAGTTATCTGGTGATAAACAGAAGTCACTGGTTTTACCCATCTCCTCCCCCTTCCATTCTGCCTTTTCTATGTCTGAAGAACTCTTTCTTTACCTAAGATAACTAAGTGATTTTCTTCTATTTTCTTGTTAAATTTTAATAGTTTTGCCACTTTATATGTGGGTCTGAAATCCACTTGAAATTTACTTTTGCATACATATAAGTCTGTTGTCCAATTTTTTTTTTAATTTTATGTCTAATTAATTATCCTTGCACTATGGAGTGAAAAGTCCATTTTTCATTACTGATCTGCCATCCAAGTTTGTCATAAATCAAGTTTTGTCATATAGGTTGACATATTTGGGGATTATCTATCATGTTAAATGTGTGTATTTGTTCATCCTGTACCAATACTACATGGTCATAATTATTCTAGATAATTATACAGCTAGTGAGGCAAGTCCCCTCATCTTCTTCACGAGTGTTCTGGTATTATTCACGCTTTGTTCTGTAGGGGTTCAGAGCTAGCCACTCCAAGGTGATAAGTGGATTGTTTTAAGCTAAGAGCAACATTAGCTTCATGCTCAGGAGAAACTTTTGCTCTTTCCTTGACTTCCTGGAAGAATTTATAATAGAGGCTTTGCCCATAATGGGAGATTATCAGAAATAACCTGTTTCAACCTGTCTGTAGAACAGGACAGACTTCTGTTTGTTAAACATCTGCTCCTATTATCATCATTCAATGACCCTCTGAAGCCCCCAAAGCATCTTATCTCATCACTAGCTCAGAATGTGTTATATACCCATCTTCCCTTTCTGTCTTTGAACCTCTCCTGCATGTGTGGTCCCTGAATCTCTCATGTATGTGGGATTCCCATACACATGCATGTATTCAATTTGGTTGTTTCCTCTTGTTAATCTGTCTCATGTCTATTTGACCATTAGACCAGTCAAAAAACCTTTGAGGGTAGAGAAAAATTTCTTCCTCCCCCACAGTTCCTTGGTATAAATTTTTAAGTCCTTGACAAATTCTATATATACATGAGTGTGCACATATAATGTATACAAATATACATCTACATCCACACAAACTTGAGATCTGTAGCAAAACAGCTTTGAATCTATGGATCAAAATAACACTTTATCTTTGAGGGAGTTTTCCATTTTCTGAATTTAAAACCAAGGAATTGTGTGTGTGTGTGTGTGTGTGTGTGTGTGTAGTAACAGGGGTCTGTTCTTGAAATTCAATAATCTCCCCCAGCATGTGTTTACGTATATGTTATCTGCCAACAGTTTTTCATGGTTTAGAGCAAGACTTTTTGATGAACAGGTTTATATCTTTTTTTTAAATTTCTTTCCTAATTTATATTTAGTATGGTGATTTCTCTCTTTTTCTTTTTTTCTTTTTCTCCTTTCCAACACCATTTATCCCTATACTCTCTTCCACCTCCACCCTCCCCTTTCCAACATCCCCCAATCCCCGCAATCACCACTCTGCTATCCATGTCCATGAGTTCTTTCTCCCTTATTTTTCTTTTTTACTCAATTCCTCCACCCATTCACCCTTTCTAGACCTGTCACAGACAGATATCTTCTTTTATTTCAGGGAAGTTTTTTTTTTTATTACATCGTTGAAAATAGTTATTTTAATTGTGTTATTCTCCACTTCAGAGGACACCAATATTGACATGTTTAATCTTCAATTTGTGGCCTCCATATATATATTAGAGTCTTTTTAAATATTACTTCTTTAACTTTTTCTGCTGTTATTTTTCTAAGAATCTCCCAATGTTACAGATTTATTGGAACCCATATTGATTCTACACTGATCTGTTTGTAATTTGTAGATTAATTAAGAAGCGTAGTTTTACCTAATGCATTTTATTTGACTTCTTGATATCCACTTTTAATTTATGCTATTTTCCAAGTGTTAGTCTTTTTTATTTCTCCCTGCATGTATTTAACATCAATTTAAATTTTGAGAGTTCCCAGCATTTGCTATAAGAATTTTTTTTTCTGTTTTCTGTAGCACATTTTCTTCTAGGATGGTCACTTTACCTGAAATGATTATCTTTACCCTTTGTTTGTAGTTGCTGTTGTTGTTGTTTTTTTTTTTTAATAATTACATGTTGTTTCTTTTACTATGCATACATTTTATTCAAAACCCCTATTGTAGTCATTAATTGTGCTTCCCCAATTCTTCTTCTTCTGTTTTTGCAATGCACAGTACTGTGCTCTGAGAGTGGGCTGTGATTATTTTAAGCCAATTAAAGCATCTTTATTTCATTTGTCTGAGTTATTGGTCAGAGGAATGTGTCCAGTAATTGACAGAGAAACAAATTTGTGCCAGTTTTGAGAAAAAAATGTTTCCGAGAGGTTTCAGATCTAGAATGTCTGTCAGAATTCTGAGGATGCTACTAGACAGCAGTCCTCTTCTGTTTTCTGAAGAACTGTGCCCATGTGAAGTCTAGAATTACTGCAGCCAAGTTGCTGCTACTAGGGATGGTTTATAAGGATGGAAAGCAGAGCTTCCTTTGATGACAGAGTTGAATCCAAGAAACAAATCCATCCAGAATCCTAGCCCATCTTTGGACTTTTCAGTTAATGAGCCAGTGAATTCTCTTTATTGTTTAGTGAATTAGAAATAGGGTTTCTGCTATTTACAACACAAAGTATCCAAAATTATATAACTGTCTCTTGGAGATATATGGGTAAATTATCCTCACAGTTTTCCCCACCTTTTTCTTGGTCCTGTTTATATCCTGCCATTTTTAATTAAACTCAGAGGCTCTAAATGGTAATGATTTGTATCTTATATATTACTTTTTATTGTCTATTTTATACAACTGCTGGACCTATTTTTTATGTTTGTGTGTGTATGCATTCTTTTAATTGAATATTATACATTGTGTATAAAAAATGTATGCAATCTTAAAATAATATTGTCATCTTCCCCATTCCACTAGAGTAAAAACAGAATGCCTTCTTCTAATCCAGGACTGAGCTGAAGGTGGATTTAAGTTTTAGGACGTTTCAGGCTACCTCAGTACTGCCCCCACAATACTAAAGTACAGCCCTTCACATACCCTGACTGAGAGCCTGAGATATTTACTGGGCCCCTCTTCTGTAAAATATCCTGAACCCTATTTTTTTCCTCTCTTTGAAACACGAGACTACAGAAACCTCCCCGTTGTTTTCAGCACACTTTTGCTTACCTCCCTAAATTCTAACCTTGAGCAGTTTAAGAATTGCACACGTTCCAAAAGAGGAAAACAGGGAGCTTCAGGCTTACTTCCTATGCATCTCTTCACTCCAGAAACCTGAGCGCTGGGGTCCTGGCTGCTTTGAGGACCCTGTATCCAAGCTTTGCCTGTCCACAAAGCTTTGCTGGCTCCTCTGTCTCTGAGCAAGAGCTCTCCCCAGAGTCTCAGTCACAAACCTAGTACCAAGAATCAGCTTCCAGAAGATATAGGCAGAGGATAGAATATGAGCCTCTCTCTCTCTGTAATCCTGACCTCTCGAGAACTGGCTGCCTCTCTCTAAAGCCTTCAAACAGTTGTTTATAGTATTTTATCTGATTTTCTAGTTCCTCTCAGTGGGAATGTTTGGTTGATGCCAGCGACTCTCTCACAGTGGGAAGTATAATCGCAAGTCTGAACTTCTCAGAACCCTCCAATTTTTGCTTCCTTTATTTTTCCAGCTTTATCTCTTATTATTGTTAGCTTTTAGTGGCATATCTAAAATTTGTAGAATATAGCCCAGCCTGTGTGGTTGAGCATCAACCTATGCTCTAAACATACCCAGGTTGAGTGCGGGATCCCCAGTGTGGGGCGTGCAGGAGACAGCCAACCAATGATTATCTCTAATCATTGATGCTTCTATCTCTCTCTCCCTCTCCTTTCCTCTCTGAAATCAATAAGTAAAATAAAATAAAATGTATAGAATATAGAACCTTACAATTTTATTTTTTTAAAATATATTTTATTGATTTTATACAGAGAGGAAGAGAGAGAGAGATAGAGAGTTAGAAACATCGATGAGAGAGAATCATCGATCAGCTACCTCTTGCACACCCCCCACTGGGGATGTGCCCGCAACCAAGGTACATGCCCTTGACCAGAATCGAACCCGGGACCCTTCAGTCCCCAAGCCGACGCTCTATCCACTGAGCCAAACCGGTTTCGGCTTAGAACCTTACAATTTTAAAACTAAAAGGGAAAAAAAAGATAATTTGACTTAAGAAACTGATTTCCCAGATGAGGAAACTGAGGCCACAGAAGATTAGGTGGCTTCTCTCAGACCACATAGCAGAGTTGGTACCAAAGCTCAAGTGCACTTATGCTTGTGTAGGAGCAGCCAGCAGAGCAAGGAAAAGAGCAGAGCAGAAGAGTCAGAACCACATGCCTCACATCAAGAAGAAATATCGCAGTGCTTTTTCCCAGTGAATAAGATCTGTTGCTTTCTAACACACACCTCTACTGACACCACACTTGTCTCCTAGCATAAATTACACCTTGCCCCCCAAGTTATTAATTCTAACTCTCATTTCTCAGCCCAGAGCCAGAGGTAATCATCATGCTGAAACACAGGTTGCTTCTTAAATGGAGAATGAGGAAACTTGGTATAAACATCTATAAGCCACCCCTTCAACTGTTTCAGGAAGAAAGAAACCTGTGTCTCAATACTTGATAGTCAAGCTTGTAGGGCTCTCAGCAGAAGAGTCACATAATTTATTGTCTAAATAGGATACTTTTTGAGAGTGATAAAAGATGCTATTAATAACTATGCCTGGACAGCAGGCATAAACTAATATTGGTCTGGGCACCCTAGTTACCCAATAATTTATCTCTAAATTGCAAAATATTTCTCTAATATTTTCTTAAGGTTCTAATCACTTTCATAAATTAAAAGAATTTTTGTCAGGAAAATGCATTGTTTTAAATCAATAGACTATTTTTAGAGCAGTTTAGGTTTACAGGGTGGAAAAAAAGAGTAGAAAAAACAGAGAATTTCTATATATCCTCTAACTTCCCCCAACTCATTTTCACCTACTATTAACATCTTGCACTAGGGTGGTATGTTTGTTTTCCTTGAGACAGTATTGATACATTATTATTAACTAAAATCCATAGTTCTTACATTAGGATTCTTTTTTTGTAATGGTACATTCTATGAGTTTTTACAAATGTATAATGGCATGTATCCACCATTACAGTGACAACAGAATAATTTCACCACCTTAAAAATCCCCTGTGCCCCATCCCCTCTCCTCCCCTTGAGATCCTGGCAACCACTGATTTTTTACTATTTCCATAGTTTTGCCTTTGCTAGAATGCATGGTTGAAATCATACAGTATATGGCTTCTTTTCCATAATTTGATTTTAACATTTTTTTAATTTTTAAAATTTTCATTATTGCTATTATAGCTTCTGGGTAAGTTAGAATTAAATTGTTGCATCTTTTTATTTCTTCTATCTGGGTTCTGGCTGAGATGTTTGTGATTGAAGACATGACAACAATAAACGGGATTAAGAACAATAAAATTAAAAAGGGATACGTAATTCACAAACTATAGATATAACAATATATAGCACATATTGTATAATGTGCTATATGTAACACTATATATAAAATAAATACAAATTATCAGGATTTTATTGTTTATTTACAACTTCAGGCAGAATTTAAATTCTTTAACACTATTCTGCACACATTGCCATGTATTTTAATTTATAAAATAGAAAAGTATACATTCAAAAGTATGTATTTTTCTAGATCTTAGGAAAAGAAATATAAAACATTCTAAAAATACTTTTCATGTGTTTAAGTTCTTTATATTATTACTTTAAAAATAGCATTACAAAAGTTATATTTCTGAGTTTTTGTCAGCTATGATTAAATTCATATTGTTTATACCTCACAATGTATTTCACAGTATAACAGCGTGGAACCACAAAAGACCCCAAATAGCCAAAGCAACCCTAAGAAAAAAGAATGAAGCTGGAGGTATCACACTACCTGACTTCATATTATACTACGAAGCTACAATAATCAAAACAGCATGATACTAGCAGAAAAATAGACCATAGATCAATGGAATGGAATTGAGAGCCCAGAAATAAAACCACATATATATGAGTCGATAATTGTAGACAAAGGAGCTACAAACACACAATGAAGAAAAGAAATCCTCTTTAATAAATGTGCTTAGAAAATTGAAAAGCTACATGCAAAAGGATAAAACTATATTATAGTTTACCCCATGAACAAAAATTAATTTAAAATGGATTAAAAAAAAACTTTAAAAATTACATAAAGAAAACATAGGTATTAAACTTATAAACCTTGATCATAAACAACAATTTACAAATTTGAGCCCAACGACAAGGGAAATAAAGGCAAAAAAAAAAATTAATGGGACTATGTCAAACTAAAAAGTTTCTACACAACAACAACAAAAAAAACTGACAATAAAACAAAAAGGTAAGGGATCAAATGGTAGATAATATAATACTTGCAAACAACAGCTTCAACAAATGTTTAGTATCCAAAAGCTGTGGTACATTTACACCATGGAATACTATGCAGCAGTAATCAAGAATGATCTCTTACCCTTTGAGACCATATGGAGGAACCTGGAGAGTATCATGCTAAATGAAATAAGCCAGGCAGAAAAAGACAAGTATCACATATGTGGAATCTAATTAACAAAATAAATAACAAAATAGATCCAGAGACAGAGGCATGGAAGAGACTGTTGAATCTCAGAGGGAAGGCGGAGGGTGGGAAAATATCAACCAAAGAATTTACGTGCATATTTGCATAACCCGTGGACACAGGTAATAGGGTAGTGAAGGCCTGGGGCAGGTGGCCAGAGCAGGTGAGAAAGGGTCAATGGGGAAAAGGAAACATATGTAATACTTTCAACAATAAAGATTTTTTTAAAGTATATAAAAACTCAAGAAACAAACCAATTTAAAAATGGGCAAAGGACCTGTACAGACATCTCTCCCAAGAAGACATACAAATAGCTAGCAGATATATAAAAGGATGTTCAACTTCACTAGCTGTTAGGGAAATGCAAGTCAAAACTACAATGAGATACCACCTCTCACCTATTAGGATGGCTATTATCAACAAGACAAGTAGTAAGTATTGGAGAGGTTGTGAAGAAAGGGCAATCCTCATTTACTGCTGAAGGAAGGTAAACTGGTGCATCTACTATGGAAAACAGTCTGGCAGTTACTCAAAAAATTAAGAATAGAATTACCATATGATCCAGCAATTCCTCTCCTGGGTATCAATTCTAAAATATGTATTCGGAAAGATATATGCACCCCTATGTTCATTGCAGCATTATTCACAGTGGCTAAGACATGGAGACAACCAAAGAGTTCTTCAATAGAGGATTGGATAAATAAGGTTTGGTACATATGTATAATGGATTACTATTCAGCCATAAGAAAAGACAAAATACTGCTATTTGAGAAAACATGGATGAACCTTGAGACTATGCAAAAATGAAATATCAGTCAGAAAAAGCTAAGAAGCAGGTGATTTCATTCACATGTAGAATATAAAAATAGAACTCATGGACACAGATAGCAGTGTGTGATTACCAGGGTGGGGGGGGGGGAGAGACAGGGAATGGTGGCGGGTGGAGGGGCTAATATATGTGAGGTGGAGGAGCTAATATATGGTGATGGAGGAGCTAATATATGGTGATGGAAGAAGGTTTGACTTTGGGTGGTAGACACACACTTGTAATATATAGATCCTGTATCATAGAAATGTATACTTGAAACCTAATGATCCTGTTAACCAATGTCATTCCAACAAACTAAATAACATTTTTTTATAAATAAAATATAAGTAAATACAAATAAGAAAATTAAAATAACCTGAAATGATAATTACACTCGCAGCAATTCAGATATAAAGTGTGGACCAGAATAAGAGTTATAGCAGTAAAAACTAGAAAACAAACAAACTGGGTTGAACAAGAATTATTAAAGACTAACTTTAGTACCACATTCACTTGCTCCCACCTCATTGTTTTCACACCTCCCCTTTCCACCGCTTTGTTCTGGCATCCCCTAGGACAGTGGCCGACAAACTGAGGCTCGTAATTCACATGCGGCTCTTTGACCCCTTGAGTGTGGCTCTTCCACAAAAATACCATGGCCTGGGTGAGTCTATTTTGAAGAAGTAGTGTTAGAAGAAGTTTAAATTTTAAAAATTTGGCTCTCAAAAAAAATTTCAATTATTATACTGTTGATATTTTGTTCTGTTGACGAATGAGTTTGCAGACCACTGTCCTAGGGCAATGGCCTCAAAAATAGGCATAAGAACCCCAGAGGTTCCTCTGAAGATTCCCTGTGGTATGGGGAGAAATACTAGATTGTTCTATTTTTCACCTAAAAGAAAAAAAATCAGCTTTACTTTTTGGTAATAATATGACTATTCTGTATTCTTTCTTGGTCCGCATATTAGATGTTCAAATATCACACCAGATTGGCAAAGGAATCTTACAGAAAGTGAGAATTCTATAACATAAGTGGTTGACATTATTTTACTAACATTTTTTATTTTCTTTTAACTTATCCTAAGCATCACATTTCTTTCTTTTTTTAATGGAATCATGTCTCTCTTTATTCACCCATTTCATTTTATTTTTGAATATGTTTTTATTGAAGGGAGGAAGGGAGAGGAAGAGACAGAAACATCAATGATGAGAGAGAATCATTGATTGGCTGCCTCCTGCACGCCCCTACATTGAGGATCCAGCCCACAACCCTGGCATTTGCCCTTTGCCAGAATCGAACCTGGGGTCCTTCAGTCCACAGGCAGACACTCCATCCACTGAGCAAAACCAGTTAGGGCAGCATCACATTTCTTAGCAAGTGAGTTTCCATATCATATTATCTCATTTTAACAAAATTAGCTTTTACCACAGACACAGGGCTTAGAAGGATTATTGCAAACAAACAAATGAAATCTACATAAATTAAGGTTAAACCTAAAAAATGTAAACACAAACAACCCTCAAGCAAATGGAAGAATAAAACATTTCCTATTTTTAGAACAAGGTCTTTGTCAGCTGCATTATGATGTGTAAAGAATGAATATCTATCATACCTGACAAAAATTCACAAAGTTATAAAGGCTTTCTGAAATTAGAAATTATACCCATATCTTTCCAAAGTATATATTATGCCTTGAGATGCTAGTTAATTAGAGTTGAAAATAGAAAGACAGAAAAATAGTGACAGATCAAAAGTTTTTCAAGAAAATTACACTTACCTGGTCGTCCTGCCTTACATTCTTCCAACTCATCTTCCAAGGGCAAAGATACTTGCTTTTTCTAAAAATTTAAAAATGAATTGTCTGTTGACAATCCATCATATGTCAGACAATTTGATAATGAGTGTGCAACAAACATTTACTGCACAGAGAAAGGACTAAATGGAGAAATAAAGGAATTGGACAGAGAGGGAGTGTGAAGGGTAACAAGATGAATTTGGTAATTTGCATATTGGTTCTAATGATGGGTCTCAATGATAAGCATATTGAAAAATTAAACAAATGTTTATTTTTTATCCATTTAAAATTGGGGCATTGTTTTGGTGAGGATTGCTGATTTGGAGTAAGAATGGAAATCAATAAAGCAGTCAAAGAGCATTTATCTGGAATCCATTGTACAGATGTGAACCCAAAGCACAGAGGAATAAAGATTTAAAATAGAGCTTTAAAATAATGTACTTTTCTTCCTACATTTCTATACATTTTTTTTCCTATTCTCCAAATAAAATGACTAGGCTGACACTTATAACAATAATGCATATTTCTTACCACTTAATTCACTGTTTCTCCTGCTTTTGTCTGCCAATTCATCTATTATTCATTCAATCAATAGGGGTTTAAGAAAAAAAGGAAAACAAACACCATTTCTCCTGTTACTGAGCTTAAAATCCCATGGTTTAGATGATAATCATTACATTTTATTAAAACCTGGTGTGGTAACTGTCTTGATCATGAAATGGCATCTTCCTTAAATATTCACAACCATGTCAATGGAATCTTTATTCAGCAGTTATATACTATTTCCTTTAATCTGTTGATGTTCACTGAGCCATTGACTCAACAGCTATTGATTGAGCATTTGTTATGTGCCTACACTGCTTTGCACAAAAGATACAGCAGAAGGAAGCCTCAGCCTCATGAGCTCTATCTTCTGGTGGGGAAGGCAGACAAAACTTTTGTCAGGAGGTCTGAAGGCAAGATGGAAAGTTAACACTCTTGTCATTCGTCTAATTTTCTTTTCTCCTCGGTTTGATTAACATATCTTCTAAGCATATTCTGCTCTTTGACTTTTCCCATTTCCTTATAATTAACTATTAAATGATTCACTGACAACAGTTCTAACTCTTCCTAATACGTATTTTATTTTTAGTAAAGTCTCATCTATACTCTTAAAAACCAACCTGGCCCTCCCATGCAGCATCATCACAAGATGGCCACCACAAGATGGCCACATGCACAGCAGAGATGGGGCCTGGTGGCTGCTCCACACAGTGAGGCCTGGAGGGGTCCTGCAGCTCTGTGTGGCACAGAGGAGGCGGTCCGTGGCACAGAGGAGGCAGGTCCCAGCTTCTCTGCTGCCTCATGCAGAGAAAGCAAGTCCTGGCAAAGGAGGTGGGTTGCAGCAGTTGAGGGTAGTTGGGGCTATTTAGCTGGCAGGCAGAAGTAGTTAGGAGCAATCAGGCAGGATTGCAAGCAGTTAGGAGTCAGGTCCAGATTGTGTGAGGGATGTCCTAAATTGGAGAGGGTTTAGGCCAGGCTGAGGGACACACACACACACACACACACACACACACACACACCATGCACAAATTTCATGCACTGGGCCACTAGGTAATAAAAACTACAAAAAGTGGAAATTAAGGAACTATTCTCTGATCTGAGGGACATTTTAACGTATTTGGTTTTGTAAGAATTATTTTTGCAGAGCAGCTCACAAAATATTGGGAGCAGGTTGGCTATTTACTTCTAAGAGAATAACCCACTGCATGATAGAGTTTGGGTGCCTTGATCAACAGCTCATACGGTTTGACAGGTTATCAAGGAATCTTTAAAATATGGCTGTCATGAATTTATGTGGTTCTCAATTTTTTAAATTTAATTATGAGGAAAATCACTTAGTCTTAGACATTCGATGTCCTAATCTACCTGAAAAAACACAGCATACACTTTTGACTTTTAGTTCTTTTCCATTTGACACTTTTATGAGCCCAACACTTTGACACATAGAAAAAGGAAACTAGATGGTTTCTACATTTGCTCTGAAAATGTCCATGTATCATTGGAAAACCATTAGCACCTTGGTATCACAATATATCTAAAATAGGAAAACACCATTCACTCCCAGTATTCTTCATATTGCTCGGCTTGAAATCCTAACCCTATTGCTTACTAGCATTGTGATTTGGGCATTGTCACTTTCCTCAACTTCCTCATCTGCAATATGAGGAAAATCAGAGTATCCACCCATAATTACTGAATCAACCAGCGATGTGAAGTCTGTGAAAAGTCCCTGCTGTATAGAAGTTCTATGTAAATACAGAACATGTGAGCCACAAGGGAAAAGGCTTTTATTTGTATTTTTTTCACTGATATAGCTTCAACGCCTAAGTAGTGCCTGGCACAGAGTAGATGTTTAATAAATATTTGTTGAATAAATGAATGGCAAACATAATACAATTAGACATCTGGACATACTCATCTAATGTATGGAATTATAAAATGAATTGTGTTTCTGTCTCTCAGATAAAAATAAAGGCTGTGCTATATCTGGGTGACAGCTGAGGGTTCCCAAGGCAGAGATGAACACAGAGCAGAAAGAAAAGTGTGAAGGCTGAAGGAAGGCATTGAATTTCTTTCCTCCCCAATTCTCTCAGAATAACAGTAAAACAAATACCTTGGGACAGTGAGAAGTAGGGAAAGTAGAAGAATAGAATACAGCTCCCCACACGGTCAGCCAATGCCTATTTTAGGCAATGACATAAACCAGAGCAGAATCAGCACATGGAGGGAGAAAGTGAGTGGAAGGGACTCCAGGTTTTCCCAAGGTGGGAAGTATGTGTCCAGAAAGCCTTGATGGCAAGAGAGGCCCAAGAACGTCATAATGAAGGACATCAGAATTGTAGAGTTACCCCACTCTCCCTCTGAACCAGGATTCCCCACCCACCAGGACCTCACTCCCAGTACTTGATGGAGCTTGCTTTTCTTTGGTGAATTCAAAACCCTCCTGTGGTCTACCACTCCCTCCACACAATGAAAATCCACCTGCTCTGCACCGTATTACACTGAGATTTTCCTCAACTTTCTGCTCCATTCAGAGAATCTAACAAACCATCAAGGATAAAATAGACATGAGTGATAACAAGTTTTTGTTGATGACAAAAGAATCAATCTCTGCTTGAGTTGGCTCATATCAGTGATGAAAGGCTGGGGGTGAGGGTTGAACACGAAGGAGGCCTTTCTTATCAAAGGAGTCCTTCCTAGGTTCTCAAAATACCCTGTGTTGGTAATAATCTAGGTCCCTTAGATCAGAGGATCCTGCATCTAGGCTATGATCAAATCAAGAGAAAAGGAGGAAAATGAAAACGAGCAGTCAGAATGTAACCTACAAAACATTTCAGATGAGGCCTGCTAAGGAGCAGAGAATAAAAGACATATTTAAAGCAGAGCTATCAAAAATACAGTGCCCCATCAGAGACTGTTTGCCTACCAATTAGAAAAAGGGGTAAAATAAACCACTACATCAGTTTTCTGGACAAACTTTATATGAAATCTCAGGACTATGAGTTAGCACTCTTGGTTGCATTTGTATTCATGAGAGAAAATACAGCTAAATTGCTTGCTGCAACACCTAATCCTAAGAGCAAATATTGTTGCTGAGATGCTCACATTGACTTCATCCCACAGTGCAGGATGGATTAGGCACACAGGCCAGGAAACAAGTACACTCCCTAGGGAGGATTCCAGCTCAAAGACAATAAGGCCCAATAGGTGGAAGGATCGACACAACCAGATAGTAGAAAGGTCAGGCTCACTAGAGACCATTTCTAATCCTCCCATGAACCCTGTAAAGTGTTATTATCCTCACTTTTCAGAGGAAGAAGCGGTGGCTCAAAAAGTTCTGCTTCTGCTAATTGAACCCATAGTTGCTACCTCAGTGCACAGTCACACAGCTACGTGAGGTAGTGTTATAACATCTCTACTACCTCATTCAGAGAGATGTGAAAATAAAGCAGGTAAAAATAATACAGGTAGAAAATACTTGGGAAATTAAAGTGTACCCATGAGAAACATTATTATGTACAAACTTTTCTTGGATGGGAATAGACATTAAAATTTTGACCATGTACAAAACTGTTCTTAATTTAGGAAATTGTTCAGCCCTGGTTTTAGCCCCAGGATTCTCTGCTTCCCGTGTATAAAGAGGCAAATGAAATATAGTCATGCAAGAGGCTATTTCTTTAATTTTCTGGATTGTCACATTCATTCAGCATGAAATTTTCTACAGAAAGTCAATTTTGGAAAGTTCCAAACTTAATTAGATCTTGCAGTTTTGTGATCTTCATTGTAATTATCAAATACTAAGGAGCTAATAAAGGATCAACCTCTGGGCTGCAGAATAACCTAATCTATTCATACCTCAGTGACACCCTGAATTAGAATCATGGGCTGATGAACTCCAGTGCACCAGCCAACCAACCATACTCAGCAAATGTCTATACAAACTGAGCCTTGATCAGACCAAGATGAATGCATGATATGTAAAATAATCCAATAAAGTTTATCAGTAATACATGGACAATTCAGCTGAGACATACACTGATTTAGCAAGTCTAATTAAGAGCATTTCTATGATAAAATGAAACCCTATCTCCTGCCATGCAATTATTCATTTGAGTCTATTGTTACTAGAACAATGAGCAGTGAGCATCTTCCTTATTAGTGATCCTTCTTCCTGAAACTTGCAATCAAACCAAGTAATACATATCACCCTTTTAATATTCCAAAGGATGTTTCAAGACTCAGGTCTCTTTAATGTAGATTTTGTTTGAGAGAGAGAGTGATAAATTTTGGATCATTTGTTTTTGTTTTATTTTGTCTTGTCATTTTTTGTGTGCGTCCTTGCGTGCGTGTGTGTGTGTGTGTGTGTGTGTGTGTGTGTGTGTTTGTGTTTTTTTTTTTAAGATTGCTACAAATCATTTTCAGTGTGTTTACATAACTTTTGGGGAGTAAGCTGGATATTATAAATAAATGTTACCACAATAGAGTCATGATCCTAGCAGTACTAGAAACCTCATTAATGCCTTCAATTCCTTAGCATCTTAAAGTAGAATCACCTCTGCAATTGTCTGCTAGAATTTTTGTTTAGGAGCCAAAAAGGTAAGCCAAATATTGCACAGGAAAAACTTCTAATTTAAATAAATGCATTGATTTACATTGATGAAAACTTCGATTCTAATGTTTTGGGAAACTTTGAAGCTAGAGGTTGGGGAAAAATACAGCATGCATTCTTTTAAAATGTTTACTGTTTTTCTTTTAAGATATATATTTTACATTTGGAAACTCCCTTGAATAAGTCATTGAGTTATGCATGTACTGAATGTTTCTTTTTAACTGAATTATTTTTAATGCAGGTGCACACAAAAAAGTTCATGCCAGGACAAACTCCTTAATATTTTATCCGTTTGAGGGTTGAGTAGTAGGAAGAGGCTAGAAATTCTTGAAAGAAAACATCACAGTATTTTCTTTGTCTATATATGGATAGAGAAATTATGGTGCATAAAGTGTTATTTGATTCAATGCAACTGGTATGGCTGATTTTGGCCTGCTTGCATATGTTTATCTGTCTGTTGGTTTGCTAGAAGCATTTATTTTAGTTGGCAGAATTAATGGAGAGTTGTTTGTAGGAGGTAAAGAGAAGAAGAAATACTGAAAGAATCTTTTTCAGTTGCTAAACATAAGCTTTGTTGCTTTGGAGTCTAAGCAACAAAATATGCCTCGGATCCAGGAAGAAGACTGTTCTCCCATCTCCAAAGAAAATTTAGCTGTATGCACCATTTTGAGGGGGGGGGGGGGGCTTTGAAAGAGGAATAAAGTCTCCTTGTCACAGACACCAGTGATCTCATGAATGCTATATCAGGAATGGCAAGAATAAAGCTTCTTCTGCTGGCTTTGAGAGAAGATGACTTTGGCCAAGAGTAGATTTAGTAACAGTGGAAGAACATGACAGAGCCCTAAGTTGACAGTTGTAAGCAAATATGAAGGACCAATATGGGAACTCACCTAAATAAATAGGGGACATTTGGTTGGTAGGAGGTACTAAAATCAGGCAGTAGGTCTACTTGGGTCTTCAAGTGATTGGAAATGGGCACTGCAAATTAATGGTCATCTTAATGTATAATTATAGGTTGGTTTCATCATGATTCCTAATCATTTTCTAGCCAGTCTTCTTTTGTTTTGTTTTGTTTTGTTTTTAATTTCTTTATTGATTGTGGTATTACATACGTGTACTTATTCCCCCATTATCCCCCAACACCCCTATTCATGTCCTTACCCCCCTGTTGTCTGTGTCCGTTGATTAGGCTTGTATGCATGCATATAAGTCTTTTGATTGATCTCTCCCCCTTATCCCCACCCTCCCCTACCTTCCCTGAGGTTTGATGTTCAGATCAATGTTTCTCTGTCTCTGGATCTGTTTTTGTTCATCAGTTTATGTTGTTCATTATTTTCCATAAATGAGTGAGAAGATGTGGAAACAGCTTAAGTGCCCATTAGCAGATGAGTGGATTAAAAAACTGAGGTACATCTACACAATGGAATACTACACTGATGTAAAGAAGAAGGAGTTCTTAACATTTGCAACAACATAGATGAACCTGGAGAACATTATGCTAAGTGAAATAAGCCAGACAGAGAAAGATAAATATCACATGATTTATAGCCAGTCTTTATACATTTTTACTTGAGGAAATTCTGAAAGAAAGCTAATCTATTAGATCAAAACATTTTTTTTTTAAAATCTAGCATCTGTTTTTCCGAAAATATGAATTTCAAGACACTGGTATTGTTTAAATGCTTCTCATATAATGTATGTGGTTTCTATTCATTCAAAGGTGTTTCACACTTCTTATGAATAGGCCAATAAAATTATTGTTTTGTTGTATTCAGACGAACAGATTGGCTTTCAACTTCTTGAAATGAACTTAAATTTTGCACACTTGCTAGAAAGAATGTTCTTTTTCTTCTCTGTATATCAAACCTATTCTGTTTAAAGACCTCTCTTTAAAATTTCACCTCTTCAGTAAAAACCCTAGGACCAACTGAGAATAAATTTATCCTCTCTCCCCCTAACTATTCATTTATTTATTTGGAACAGTATATATTAATTGAGGATTACGTTGCGCTAGGAACTCATTAGGCACTCACTTATGGCTTTGGAGTGTCAGTTTTCTTATTGTGTGTCTGATTTTGTCTTCAACTAGATGTTAACTATCAGGAAAGAGACAACATTTGACATGTCTTTGCTCACTGCCTTAGTGCCTAATTTCTTGGACACACAGGCATGCAACAAATGTATCATGGATTTGACTCAGATTTCAGTCTTTAATAAAAGAAAATGAAAGCTGAATTATACTTTAATAAAGGCTAGAAGACAACACTATCATTAATTGAGTGCCTCTTGTGTGTGCAGATCTTTTCATAAGTGATGTCTAGCCCTTATAACAGTCTACTAAGATAAAATTTCAGCAGTCCTAATGTGTCTGTGAGGAAAGGGATACTGTGAGAAAAGACATTATCTTGGCTTTCTCTGCTGGTAAGTTACAGAACCGTCTCTGAAATCTAGACCTGGTGATTCTTAAAAAACAAGAGGGTGATTTTCAATTAGGGAGGGATTCTGCCTCTGTAAGTGTCACTATGGCAGTTTCCTTTATAAATGAGCCAATGGAAATACATCTTAATATCATTCAGAAAATGTCATATTTGTCCTGCTCTTTCTGTTTCTTTGTCTTTTTATATTACCTTAGGTAAAATTCCAGTGAGCTGTATCCTTTTTAGAAAATCAAAAGTCACTACTCAATAAATATCACACTCACGGTATAAACTAAAAACTGATTCAAAGGAAAAATTTAATGAAAATACTTTTATTTAATTAGTGAATACATGCTAAGTAATAGTGTTTTCTCTATAGCTTTAGTGTAAATTTATTCGAGACTATGCACACATATAAAAATATTTTATCTATGTTATAATGATTGAATCTGTTGTACTAATAATTGTTCTGAAACTGTGAAAACATAGGAAAGCATCCTATATAATAAAATAGTTATATGTAAATTAGCCATCACTCTGCGACAAAAATGGAGGCGCCCATAACAGATGCTGGAAGCATCACCCAGGCAACAGGAGCCCAGTATCTGCTCCTTGGCCGTGGAAGGAAGGGAAGGATCTCTGGTCAGAGGACTGGGAGCAGGAGACTGAGTTCCTGTCGCCAGCACTCAGCTCAGCATCTGAGCCACGGCTGTGCTGCAGGAGGGAAAGGACCTCTGGGGCACCTGGCCTGCCTTGCTACAGAAAGGAAGAGGTCTGTGAGGTTGCAAGCCCAGCGTCCACACCTTGGCCAGCCATGAAATGCTGAAAGAGCCCTATGGGTGCCAAGGTCTTACTCCTGCAGCTAGCAGCCCCAGTCGCAAATGGAAGCCCCCTGCCAGCAGTCCAGACAGGACCCGTGCGGTGCCACAGGGGGCGTGTGTCCGGCAGGCACGCTACAGACATCAAATCACTGTTGCCGGGGCCGGCCCCTCCCCCCCACACACACACACACACTGGCAAGTAGTATGGTCCAAGGGGGCGACTCCTGAGGCAAGGCTCCCATGACAGCTGATGCCCAGCCAGGCAGGGAAGCTGGACATAAAAGCCCAAGCACCCGAGTACCCAGCTGCAGGGTATCATGGGCAGGGGCCCTGAGGAGGCCCCAGGACAAGCATCTTCCCAGAGGCTGTGCAGAAGGAGGGGAGGAACCTCTGGCTAGAGGCCAGTGAGGGATGCTGGTGTTTTTGCAGGCCAAGACCAGGCTGAGGGACATCCTCCCGCCCCCCTCCCCACCTCTGTGCACGAATTTCGTGCACTGGACCTCAAGTTTTATATAATAAAGACATATACATTGAAAAATATGAAACACCAACTTGAATTTCAAACTAGCTGCTTTTCTTCATACTAGTATATGATGATATAGCAACAAGAGGGATATTAAAGGTAGTAAGAATTTACTAAGCAAAATAATTTGTCATTACTTAATGATATTTATAATGCAGCATTTGTAATTACATATCATTATTTTCAGTGTAGTTCTTAACAAATGGAGACTTTTCAAATGATTTATCTGGTTGTTGCCAACACCTGCAGAAGCTTGGCCACAAGATCTTTGATGTCTCAAGAGGTCCAAGAGGAGATTGGCTACATCAAGAATAAGCTTAGTGAGGGGAACAGAGAAGTGATATGTAGTCTCAATCACAGCATCTAACTACCCACCTCCCTGCCAGGAGCGATTCATCAGTAGCTATTTATTATCATAGTGATTCACTGTTCCTAACGTCCTGGTATGTTAGGGGTGAAAAATTAAAGCTGGTTATTACTAATATGTCACTGGGGACATGTGTAGCCGGATGGGAAATATGGATAGTAGCATCCAGGTTACAGAAAGTCCTTCTGATGTGAAGCAGGTTAATACCCTTAATCTACCCCTAAATGGGAATTGGCAAAGAGTAACAGGACACCAAACCCAGAATGAGAGCACTCGGGCAGGATCATCTCACAGTTGTTTGTTTCTCAGGAAACAAAGGTTTTAAAAGAAAGACTGAGGATCAGAGGCTTTCACCACAGGCTCAGGAAAACATTTAATCCCAAGTCCCCAGATGGAAAGGGGCCTTGGAATAAATTTCTGGATTTGGTAGTAGAGAACTAAATATAACTGATTCTGTAAATTGGAGATGCTGAGAAGGGCTAAGAAAGGCAGAAACTTAGGGGTAAACAATATAAAGACTTGATTGTGAATCAATACTGTGACAACACAAAATCTCTGAGCAGTAATATATTCTTGTAAAAATGTGTGATAGGCAAGCAATGCCTGTTGCCATTGCTTCTATGCAAAATTTCCTGGAGGTCCCAGGTGATGCAAAAAGATGAGGGAACATAGAAATAATTATTAGGATGAAAAGAAAAGCAATTATTATTCATAGACAATATGATTTTCTAATAAGAAATCAGAGAGAATCTGGAGGAAAATGATTAGAACCAATAAGATAATTCAACAATGATATTATGCAAGATAAATGCACATAGAACAATTGTGCTCCTGAATGTCAGCAACAGCTAAATGAGAAAATAACACTGGGAAGTATTTCACTTACAAGAGAAACAGTAACCATTAGTTATGTAGGAGGAAAATTTTAACAACAACAAAAAAAATGTACAGAGAAAATGAGAAACTTATATAAAAGATCAAGAGGATCGATCTAAATAAATGGAACTACTTATATATAGTATCATAAACATGCTTTTCAATTCTAAGTTAACCTCAAAATTCAACCAAAAATTTCAGAATAAGATTCCATGGTTCCATGGAAGGCACAGAAAAGCCAGGTTTGAAGAAGAGTAAGACTAGAGACAGGTGAGGACTCACTCTGTCTTATGTAAAGACTTACCATAAACCTGCAGTAAATGGGGCTTCGGCACAGAAGTTGACAGGCCAACAGCACAGAAATTGCACCAAAACAAACTTTACCACCTGGAACTGTTCTCCCCACCCAAATCCATGTCCACCCAGAACCTCAGAATGTAAACTTATCTGGAAATAGTTAGCAAATGGAAATAGTTAAGATGAGATCATACTAGAGTAGACTGGGCCCTGATTCAATTACTGGCGTCCCATCCGAAGAGCATGTGAGGATCAGACACTCAGGGGGGAGTGTGATGATGCAGGCAGAGATTGGAGTCATGCATCCACAGGACTGTAATCTCTGGGGGACCACCAAGGGACCACCAAGATTGCTGGCAGCCACCAGAACATAGGAAGAGACAGAAATATCCTTTGGAGAACTTTCAGAGAAAGTATGGCCCTGCCAGTACCTTGACTTTAGACTTCTCACCTCCAGAACTGAGACAATACATTTCTGTTATTTTAAGCCACACAGTTTGTGGTAGTTTGTATTAGCAGCCCAGATAAGGAATATACCAACCGACACATATATTAGAGATTTATACAGGGCTGCCTCATTGTACAGCTCCAGGGACACCATTTGCGTTATAATCTATGTGCCCCAAGGTTGTGCCATTCGCACAGAATATGATGTGAATGATGCCCTGCTGGACCTGTGCAGAGCAGTAGTCCTCTTTATGCAGGAGAGAGATGGCAGTACAAATTAATATGAAAAAGGTTAACTTTTCAATGAAGCTTGCTGGAACTGAGGATGAATTATGTGGAAAAAGAACCTGATTTTAGTCTATAAAAAAAAAAAATCATTTTTAGATAAATTGATCGCCTAGATAAGGAAAACAAAAATTTAAATTTTAAAAGAAAATATTAAAATAGCTTTATAACATTGGGCTTAAGAATTATTTCCTAAGAAAAAACACAAAAGACCTAAAATTTGTTTTGATATGTTTGACTATATTAAAACTAAAATTTTCTGTAGGACAAACATCATGAACAAAGTGAAAATACAAGCAACAGGAAAGGAGATATTTGCATATATATTCCCTATAAAAGATCAATGTCCAAAATATTTAAAGAACTCCTATAAAACAATAAGAAAAAGGTAAATAGTTCAGAAAAAAATAATAAAATATACCAACTGGTAAGACACATAGGAGAAAAGACACCATATTTATGAAAAGATGTTAAATCTTGCCTGTGTGCTCAGTGGTTGAGTATTGATCAAGGAACCAAAAGGTCATGGTTTAATTCCATGTCAGAGCACATGCTTGGGTTCCAGGCTCCAACATCATTGATTGGCTGCTTCCGATTGGCTGCTTCCATTGTAGGAAGCAGCCAATCAATGATGTCTCTCTCTCATCAATGTTTCTATCTTTCTATCCCTCACCCTCCTTTCCTCTCTAAAAATCTATAAAAACATTAAGAAAATATGTTAAACCTTTTTTTATGTTTAAAGAAACACATTTAAATACATGAAATTCTATTTCAACTCTTAGAGATTGGGAACAATTAAGAAGCCTGATAATACTAATGATTTACTAGAATATGGGCACATGGGGATTCTCATACATTGCTAGTGAGGCTATTAACATCGACACAACATTCTGTAGGGCTATTGGCAATACCTGGTAAAGTTAAAGACGTGCACTTCTATGATCCAGCAAATTGACTTTAAGCCATCTGTCCTAGAGGAACTTAAACAGGGGCATAAGGAATCATGTAAATTATGTACTACTGGTAATAAGAAAATACTGTAAACAATCTAAATGGAGGCCAATAAAAGAGTGGATAAATTGCTGCATGTTTATGAATTAAACATTTATGAATTATATACTTACATAATTGTTGTATGCTTATAAATGAACTGGAACTACATTTACATGGAAAAAACATCTAAATAATAATGTTGACTTATTTTAAATGGTTCAGTAAAGCATAAATACTGTATCGCACCCACATGTAAAATTTTAAGTATCACCATATTATACTAAACATTGCAAAAATATTTGATTCTTTTGGATAAATGCGTATGTTTTGATGATATAACAATGGACTATAAGTATACATGCTAACTTTGGAATAATGTTCATTTATTAGGAATGTGATCAAAACTTGAGAAAAAGTGCCTTTCATCAAATATATGATATTTTTTATATTTTTTAAAACCCAAAGGAAATACTCTAACATATATAAACTCTGGTTTGGGGCAGAACACAGATATTTAATATACTATTTTCTAATCTTTGAAAATGCTTGAAATATTTGGTAAACAAAATAGAGACAAAGAAGAAGAGGAAAAAGGAGAGGAGTGAGGAGGGGAGAGAAGGGAGGAAGATAGATGTGGTCTTGGACACCAGCAGCCCTGCATGCTAACCATGGCAGGCAGTGCGCTTTGGTAGAAAGAGCTTGGCTATAGGCTCGGGTTGACTTAAATTCTTTCTACATGGGTAAGTTAACTATTCTAGAATTTTGTTTATCCATCTATAAAATAGATCGATTAAAATTCAACTGAAAATGTTCTGTGTAGACAAAATCACGAGACATGTAAAATGCTCTGTGTAGTGCCCACCAGGTATACACTGAGGCTCCATGAATGGTGCAGCCCTCTCTCCTCCTTTAAGCGGTGAGAACAATGAAGTCCGTGTAGAAAGTATATCATGTGAACTCACTGGATAGAATTGAATTCCTCTTCCGGATGCAGTCATTTTGTTTTCCATCTCAGTAAAAGTAATTTTGAAAAGAGATTAAATGCCCTTGGCAAGAGCAAAGATGCAGGCTATAGAGAAAATAGTAGGGCTTCCCTTTCCACCAGAGTATCCATTAAAAATGTAGGCAAAAAAGTTCCCATGGCTCTGCATTTAAGCTCAAGTCACTTATTTAAGGGGATCATGGCACAAGCCCTTCACCCTTGGTTGTTAATGACCTTACTTTGAGGCACTGAATGGAACACGCAGTAGGGTCAATTGCAGACTCAATGACAAGAATTAAAGTGCAAAAGCTCCCTAATGAGATGTGCTTGTTCCTTGTGGTTCAAGGAACACTGTGGTTAATGGTTTACAGCCTGCAGGGTCAATCCCTTTGCAGAAACACAGCTAACATAGGCGTTCCCTGGGCTGTGTAAACAACCCTGTCTTAGAAGGAAGCATGACCCTCCTTTTATCATACCAGGAAATTATTGGAATGCAGCCACTGTCTGATGTTTACGGTTCCATAAGCATTTGACTCGAAAAGTCCCTAATTCTGGAAAATGGCCAGTGGTCAGTTGGGAATGTACAAGTGATCTAAAGAAAAAAGTCACCCTTTAGAAAGAGAGAGAGGACAAAGGGAAAAACGTGTAAAACCAAAGTGTGATGTCACCCTATAGCGTAAATAAAAATGCATGTTTAATACATACATTACATACATATCAAAGTCTTATATTTGTAATTTTGCATACAGAAGCTAAAACAATAAAACAAATGCTTTAAAATTTAAAGAAAATGTATTTTTTGCCTGATAAAGAAAATTGTAGTAATGCAGTATTTCTCAAAATAGTGAAATAAAGTAGCCTGAACTCACTTAGGCTTCTGCCCATTATAAACTTGCTTACTTGTGCTCTTTGGGCTGAAAGGAACCCTGAAAAGCTCTTTTGTCCTTTCTCTCTTCTCTGCACTAAAATGGATCTCCAGGGCAACCCAGACAATTATTTACGTTATTATTTTAAAAATGAACAAAAAAAAGATTTTTTAAAACTTCTTTGGACATACATATATATCTCCATGTCTAAAGAAATAACTCTCCATTTGAAATTCATTTTCATCCTTTCTAAAGCAGTTTTAAACTACGCATAGAGAATTATATAAGATATCTAATAAAGGAACCAGGGGCAGTGGTTTCATACATTTTCCAAACGTCCTGTCTCCAAGGTAACCTGTTTCCTCCTGACAGGCTGGAGGGGCTGGAGAGGTGAGAAGATGGAAACATGATGAACTCGCATCCAGGGATGAGGTGGCTCCTGGCTGATGGATCAATTCTGACAAGAATAAAGTGATTCATAGAAATCAATGTCACCGACCCGCAGGTGCCTCTCAGAATTGCTGCCACACTAGATATAAGTTGCAAACACTGTACTGCTTCTCCCAGTAACATTAGCATCCAACACTCAGATTTAAAAACTACCCATTAAGCCTACATATCATAATAAAAAATCACCTAGAGAGCTTCAGCAGGTTAACCTGGTCTACAACATCTAGGCAGGTGATAGAAAAATCAGAGGCCCCTTATTGGAAATAATGGATTCCTTACTAGAGGTGTTTGAGATTATTCAAGGAACTGATAGAATCTCCTTTCCAGAGTATTTGAAAATATCCCACCTGCCTGCACAGGGACACTTTTACTTGGGAAGTGGCCCAAGTTTGAACAGAACTGACTGGTTATGATAGGTCCCATTCAGGGTGGAAATAACCCTAAACTTGGTCCAACCCCTAGCATTCTGCATTTGCCATGGGTTAGAAGTCATCAGGCAAGGCTGCGTATGGCCTGGGGTTTGTAATAGAATGTAACTTAATCCTCTGCCCAAAAGAACCAAGAAATTGATGAATTACACATGTTGGCTTCCTTCCTTCCTTCCTTCCTTTCTTCCCTCTTTCTTTCTTTCCTTCCTTCCTTCCTTCCTTCCTTCCTTCCTTCCTTCCTTCCTTCCTTCCTTCCTTCCTTCCTTTCTTTCTTTCTTTCTTTCTTTCTTTCTTTCTTTCTTTCTTTCTTTCGTAATCCTCACATAAAGATACGTTTTCACCAATTTTTGGAGAGAGAGGAAGGGAAAGAGAGAGAAAGAGAAACATCGATGTGAGAAAGAATGAGAAACATCCATCAGTTGCCTCTCCTTTGCATCCTGACCACCCCGACTGGGATAAACCTGAAACCAAGGTTTGAGCTCTGACCAAGGATTGAACCTGCAACATTTTAATATTGGGGATGATTCTCCAATGAGCTGAGTCATCTGACCAGGACCACTTGTTGGCCCTATCTTGCTTCAAGACAGTTTCCACTCCTTACTAATCTAACACCTTACTCCTACTTCCACTACCAGCAGCAACATGAAGGCACAGTGCTCCTGGTCTGAGTGAGCTGGGGCATCCTGGAGAGACCTGGCCTGCATTCGCAGAACACTTAATAACACCAGCTCATGTTTCCTGCGTAGTCACCACAGGATGGGCACAAGATAGCATGTCAGTACTTAGCTATCACAAAATCTTAATGAGGGAGTACTGTCATTCATTCCATTTTTAAGAAGAAAACTGAGACTTGAGAAACTAGCTTATTCAAGGATATGCAGTGAATAAGGGGTAGAACTTGGCATCCAACCTTGGGAGTATTACCTCAAAGTTCATGTTCTTCATTCCATATGCTACTAATTAAATTTAATAAGACTTTGTTATCTAAATGTACAATATTGGACCCCTCAAAGTCTACCTGAATTTCAGCCTTCTGAAATAAGATAATTATTATTTTTCTTTTTTCAAAAGGTTTACTAAATCTCTGAGAGGCACCCAGTGCTACTTAGTGAAATATATAAGTGTGTGTGGAGAAGAGGGAGAGGGAATGGTAAAAAGACATAAGAAGGAAAAATGACAGAGGGGGATGATGAGGTTCTTTTATGCTAATGAGGTAACCTTTGGAAAGCTCCTAGATTACTTAAGTAAGGGGATTGGTCACCAGAAGAACCAATCATATGATTAGAAGGTTGGAACTTTCTATCCAACTTCCCTGACATCAAGATGGGAAGAGGAGTTGGAGGTTGAATCAGTTTCTAATGCAAATGATTTAATCAACTGCACCTATATAATGAAGCCTTCATAAAAACCCAAGAAGATGGGGTTCAAAGAGCTTCTGGGTTGGTGAACACATAGAGCTGCTGGGAGAGTGGCACCCTTGGGGAAGGCGTGGAGGCTCTGAGCCCTCCCCCATACCTTTCCCTATGCATTGCTTCTACCTGGCTGTTCCTGAGATATCCTATATAATAAAAGGCCAACCATCATAAGTATAACAACCAGAACAACCAGAGACCAGAACCACCACGGTCCCTCGCCAGGCTGGCCCCATTCCCAAGCAAGTAGTTAGGGGTGATCAGGCAGGAAGGCAGAATGATTAGGAGTGATCAGGCAGGCAGGCACGCAAGCAAGTGGTTAGGGGCAATCAGGTAGGCAGATGGCCCCTCACAGGATTGGCCCCATCCACTACAAGCAGTTAGGGGTGATCAGGTAGGCAGACAATCCCATCCCCCAATAAAGAAAGAGGGAGGCCCAGACCACTGTTGGCAACTCTGTGGCAGGTGTCCCACCAGCGAGCGATCACCCAGAGGGAGGCCCAGGCCAGCCAAGCCATCACACCCCACACCTATTGCCTGCAAAGGGAGGCCACCAGTTGCAGAGGAAGGGGTAGGGGGGCGGGCAGTGCTACACAGACAGCAAGCAGTGGCAGTGGTGGGAATGGGACTAGCTGCCTGAAGCTGGGGGAAGGAAGGACCCAATAGGCCCTGATCTCAGGCCAGGCCTAGGGACACTACCCAAGGGGGCATGGATTGTGAGAGGGTGCAGGCTGGGCTGAGGGACCCCCTCCTCTGAGTGCACGGATTTTTGTGCACTGGGCCTCTAGTTCCTGTATAATAAACCAGTGATCTAGTAAGTAAACATTTTATCTAAGTTCTGTAAACTGCTCAGACAAATTAATCAGACCAATGACAGGGTTTGTTAGAACCTTGGGTCTACAACCACAAGCACTAGTGGAGGGCAATCTTGTGGGACTGAGCCCTGAACCTGTAGGATCTGATGCTATCTCCTGGTAGATAGTGTCAGAATTGAGTTGAATTGTAGAACACCCAACAACCCAAGACTATTCCTAGCAGTGGGGATACCAATTTCCAAAGCCCTCAAAACAGGATGTATTTGTGATGAAACAGAATCTCAAGTAGGAAAGTAAGGAGCAAGAGCTACTCTGGAGAGTTTAGATTCATGTTTACCCTATCCTATTATTTCAAAACACATGTATCTACTGCCTAAATTTATCAAAGCAAACTAGAAATACCAGATTCCTGTAGTAGTTCAAAGTCTCTGATGTGGAAACCTAGAGAGATAGAAAATGATTGACAATGAATATAAAATGCTTCAGGAAAGCTAGCTTTAAACCTGTTTTAAGTTATTACTGTTAGTGTTTGTTTGTTTTGTTTTGTTTTGTTTTGTTGTCTTGTTTTGGAGGAAATACACAAAGTGAGGTGGCTGGTGGTGTGAGGAACATACATTATCCAAGAAAGAGCCTTAAATGTATGTGGAGCTCTAACGCTCAGGCCCCTAAACCTTCATTAATTCATCCAACAAACTTTTCTGAAATGTGTGGCGGTCACCAACACCAACTGGCTTTGTGCTCCTTGCTAATTAGTGGTACACCGATTTGTGTGTGACATCATATCCTCTTCCCTAAACAGAGTGCTCAATTCCACAGCATCCTAGCCATCTTTCCTCTGACTCAGTTCAGGACAGCAAGATGTAAATGGAAGGTTTCTGGGGAAAAGTGGGCTTACCTCCCTAGCAGATCTCCAGTACAAGGGACCAGTTCACTGAGCCCCCTCCCCCTGCTGTTGCACTCTAAAATCCATCTCAATTTCCCTAGGAGCCCATTCTCTCTGGCTGCTTCCAGCCAATGACCAGCACAGTGGGGGAGGGACACTGATGCAGGCCCATTCCTGGGATTCTCTGACTCCTCAGATGGTGACTCTGTGGAAGAGACCTCCCCAATAGTCTTGCCAAACTTGATCACAGTCTAAGACACAGTTTCCCTTCCGTTCCTCTCACTTGGAGTCAGACTTGTATTGAGGTCTGTGAACTCTTCCCTCTCCACCCCTTCCCACTTTCTCTGACCTGGGTTTTCATGTTGAATACTGCCTTGGCATCTGCTCCTCAGAGGACCCAGACTGACACAGAAAATAGGTACTGTGTGTAATGTTACAGAAAATTTCCAAGACGGACTATCAAGTGAAAATAAAATCAAGGTTCTGAACAGTATATAAAATGTGCTACCTATTGTGTTATAGGGAAGAGAAATAAAGAATATGAATATGTATTTGTTTTGATAGGCAAATATAGTGAGAATTCGTGAAGGTGGGTTACAGCGGGACCTGGAAAACAGTCGGAAGATGGAGAGGAGAGGGACATACTTGTTTTTAATGTATACAATTGTTTAAAAGAAAAGATTCAATATCTTTGGAAATGAGTACAGATTTTCTGGTTTCTGTGAAATGTGTGGCACACATATATATGTATAGATTAATCCTAACCCAAGGATATTTTTTATTGATTTTAGGAAAAGAGAAGAGAGAGAGAGAGAGAGAGAGAGAGAGAGAGAGAGAGAGAGAGAGAGAGAGAATTAATCCATTGTTTCCCATACACACCCCCACCAGCGATGGCACCGAAATCTATTGAACTCCATCTGGGACAGTGCTCTGACTAATTGGTCCCCCCCCCCTCCCAAATCCAGGGCAACACATGTTCTTAATAAGGTAATTTAAGAGTTAGAAAGCTTTCTTGAAAGTTACAAGAAGATATCAGTTACTCAGCTCAGTTGCATGCTAGAGCCCCAAAGCTGCAACACTTTTCTGAAGCTGAGAAAACAATTTAACACCCTCCTCACAGAACTCTGCCACCGCTCACAGCAGACACAGCCACATCAGCACGACAACACACTCAGAATCTGAGGCTAACATCTTTGGAATTGATTCCTGCCTAAATTTAAATATCTGGCCCAACCACACCCTATCCTAATCCCCATGTCCTACAAAGGACCTGGGTCAACTTCCACCCCAGGAGCTGGTTGTTCAATAAGAAGCAAGGTTGTTTTCCCTGCTGGGTAAGTCACCAGGCACTGTAAGCTGGGCTTTCTCAACCACCTAAAAACAGTTGGCAAGATTATGAGGCTTGTAAGAATGGGAGCCACATTATTAAAAATAATGCTTTATTAATGTTTTAGAAAAGTTATGTAAACACTTGATAAATGAAATATATTTCAACAATAGGCAGTTTTAGGGGAAAATTATTTGCTATTTCTCATTAGGATTGACAAAAATTATTTAATTGTCATGGAGCTGAAATAGTTTATATTATCAAGCTTAAATTTTTCAAAATTTTAAATATTTAATAAGTCAATTGAATATATTTGGGAGAAGAGACTGCAAATGGTTTTAAGAATAATGATATGTGAAATTTAGGCTATAAAACTACGCTTTTTTGGAAGCCTCCAAAAATGATGACATGTCGTCAAACATGAGTCCTGTGTATTCCAGAGTAGCTGTGTTCTGTAAGGAAAATGTTACCATCTGGCGCCCACTTTTCTGTCAGTTCTGATGAAAACATAAGAGCCTTCCTTGGGTACAACATTGGGAATGAGGGCTATTCTTTGGAGAGCTCCTACTGTGTTGTAGTTGTTAAGGACTTTACCTGTATTATCTCCAAATATTGTAACTACTCTGAGGTAGGTGTTATTTTCCCTTTTTCTTTAGATGAAGACCTGAAACCAAGTAACCCAAATGGGAGAGAATGAGGATTCAAACCCAGGGCAGCCTGGCTGCAAAGCCCAAGGTCTTTCCCCTGTGCATTGCCTTCCTCAGAGACAAGGGACGGGACCCCTCACAGCATCTGCCATAAAGCACATGACTGGCAGTTGCTAGTGCCCTCTGTACTGTGCTTTATTCTCTAGGCTCAGAATTCACCCATCTGTCTTCAAGTGGTCCATATCATCATATATCTGTTCACCTTGTTGCATGTGTAGTGAATCAGGGGGAACCATGAAGAAGAATGTGTCCTCTTCCGTGTCATTTGGGTCATATTGTCCAGCCAGATTGGAACCGGCACCGTCAAGTCTCACTCTCTGAGGGGCAGTCTCCCCATTCTAAGGAAGACAGCTTTCCTGGTGGTATTGTTCAGGTTCTAACAGTCAGAGTCAGAACTTTAACTCTACAGGGAGACTTTCCCCACCAACACCATAACCATGTGCGCCATAGGAAAGGCTATTCAGCACACGTCAGGGGGCACAGCCAAAGCCCGGCTCTGCTTCACACCCACCAGGGCTTACGGGGAAAACTTAGTTCCTGTGATGACCACAAACTGATGAACAGCAATAGACCCAGAGATAGGGAAGCATGGACCAGACTTTTGAACCTCAGAGGGAAGGTGGGGGAGGGTGGGAAGAGAGCAACCAAAGAAATTGTATATATGTATGCATGACCCCTGGATACAGCCAACAGGGTGATGAAGGCCTGAGGAAGGGTGTTTTTAGCCGTACGGGCCCCATGCCAGAATGTGGGGGCCTGAAGCTGCAGGGATCTCCCTTTTACGAGTCCTGCACAGAAAGAGAGATGAATGAACCGGTTCTAAGTGGAGGTGCCTAGGGATTGAGAAATATTAGAAATAAAGAGAGAAGACACAAAGATTTTAAGCTGGGAGCTGGGAGGGCCGCAGACCTCCTCTGCTGGAGAGACTGACTGACGACCTCCTAAACCACGCAGCACATCTATTTATACTCCAATCCAACAAGGGGTTTCACAGCAAAACAAGAAGCCTGGGAGGGCCCTGTTCCACCCACTCCTTCCTCCTGGACAAACACAAGCCAGGAACTAAGAACATCTCCGCACTCGCAGGGTGGGAGTGCAACTGACATGATTCTGTCAATATCCCGGGCCCAGTCAGCAACAATTTAAAGAATGTCCAGGTGACTTCCCATTTGGCCCTCTACAGAAGTGTGTGCTGAGGGCTAGAAGAGGTCAATGGCAGGGGGATGGGGGTGGGGCCCGTACGGCTAAAAACACCCTTCCTCAGGCCTTCATGGGGTGGGAAGAGACATCTATAACAATTTAAACAATAAAGATTTAAAAAACAAAAAAAAAACAAAAATGGGAATAAAACACCTTGAAATTCTGTGCTTGGGACACTGGGTACCAGTATATGTTATTTTATTTAAAATTTTATTTTGCTTCATAACACTGCTCCATGGCAATAAACAAGAAAAACACAATACAGAAGATGCATACAAAATAAAAAAGGTAAAACATTTTTTTCTGTGTATCCTTGAATCTTAAACTTTGTAATCACATATAAAGATAGATCCATCATACTATGCTCATTCTTATGCATCTTTTCAGTAAATCTATCTTGGAGATTTTGCTGTGTGAGTATATAAAGATGGCATCAGTCAAGGTTGGCAGTTGTAAGCAACAAAATTCTGACTGATTGAAGCATAACGACATTTATACTAGTAAAAAAGTAAACTTGTGCATTCAGAATTGAGACGAGCCTAGAACCAGGTCTGGAGACCTCACAACAAGGGGTTATTCTGAAACCTCATTGCCACACTGCTCTGGGTGCGACCACTGTGGCTTCCTCCGCTGACCTCAGAGGCTGCCCCTGATACCTCTGCAGGAGGGACAAGTTGCTGTCTCCTTTGCACCGTCTTCAGAATGGGCTCTGTGCTGTAGAGGCCATAGACATTCTTTAAATTGCCACCTGTGCCCGAGGCACTGGCAGAGTCCCTGTACCAGGTTACACCCCTCCCAAGAAGGTGAGGGGTGCTATTCAGTTTCTGACTTACCTTTGTCCAGGTGTCAGCAGGGGCGGGTCTAGATATGTAAATCCAGTAATCCTAGGGCCTAGTTAAGAAAGCAAATAAGCTCCTTTGATCCTAAATTTTGGTGTTACTTCCTGGTGTTTTGGTATATAAAAATAAACCTGCTGCATGGCTCAGTGCTTGCTGCCTCTCCATCAAAGAGAATGGCACCCACCTAGCTCCCAGCTTTATGAATCTATTTCTGCCTCTTGGTCTCTTTCTTTCTTTAATTTCTTAATCCCCAGCTCCTCCACTCAGGAACCTGACTGTTTGCTTTTCCGTGATGGAAATGGACACGAAAAAGAGAGAAACAGCCCCAGCACTGTGCAGCCCTGCTTCTTCAGTCACAAGCCTCCTCTTGAGAGTCCGTGGCTATCCATTCTGAAGGAAGAGTTTAAGGTCTTTGCCCATACCACAGTGAAGGGAAGCTTGAAAAGTGTGTTTCAATCTTTTCTCTTCTGGAGCAAATGTGGGCCTAACTCTGAAAGCCAGAGATCCCCAGTTATAGTTAGTGGATCAAGTGTTGTGCAAAAGAAAAATAATTACAGCCATCCAGTACAGAGCTATCTCTTGTCTTTTAAATTGGTGTATGTTATAGAGCTCTTTCAAAATAAAGTTAACCAGTCCCTAATCATGGCTCTAAAGGGTAGTACATAATTCAATAGACATCGTTGTATGTAATCTTGCAATTATCTCTCTAAACTAGGTATACAGCAGTAACATTTCTGAGTCAAAGAGCAAACGCATTTCTAATTTTGATAATTATCACCACCATGGCTTCCAAAATGTTGTCTCAATGTACACTCCAATCTGATACATGGTAAGTATCTCCTTGCTGCTTCAAATTCAACTTCTTAAAAAACAAAGTGAGATTGAACACATTTTTTACATGATCACTTCTTTTTCTGTAAACTACTTTGCTATATTTTAATGTGAGACTACATTGTCTATTCCTAGAGTAACATGTTGGCTCATTAGACTTAAATTCTACCCTGAAAATTACTCTCTTATTGGGAAGTTGCTAAGCTGAAACTGCACAAAAGGCCACAGCTCAAGGATATTTCCCCCAAATGATAATTTTAAGTCAGTGTCACCAAGAACATATTGGTTTAAAGTCAGGAACCACTGCCTATGTGGATGGCCGGGTTCCTTGGGAATAGTTGGGAAACAAAGGAAAATGATTCTTCCTTGTTGAGCCTAATACAGTGGTTCTCAACCTTTCTAATGCCGCAACCCTTTAATATAGTTCCTTATGTTGTGGTGACCCCCAACCATAAAATTACTTTGGTTGCTACTTCATAGCTGTAATTTTGCTAGTGTTGTGAATAGTAATGTAAATATCTGTGTTTTTTGCTGGACTTGGGTTCTACAGTAGGGGTTCTCAACCTTTCTAATGTCGCAACCCACAGGTTGAGAACCGCTATCAGGGTCGCCTAAGACCATCAGAAAACACAGATATTTACATTACGATTCATAACACTAGCAAAATTATAGTTATGAAGTAGCAACAAAAATAATTTCATGGTTGGGGGTCACCACAACATGAGGAACTGTATTAAAGGGTCGTGGTTTAGAAAGGTTGAGAAACACTGGTCTAATATTTAGTTCTCCAATGACAGTAGTACTGCCTGAAAGCACCTCCTTCATAAAAACCATCCAAGTATTGGGATTGTCTCTTCTTCCAACCGTCTGAAGAAGGGAGATGAGGAGCAGGTCTTCAACTCAATAACTAACGTCTGTAATTTAGCATTTCTCGTCATGTGCTTTGGCATTAACAAAGCAGGTGAAGTTGGGCAATTGGAGAGAGGTTGATGTGCTTATTTAAGGTGAAATGGTATTTGCAATATGTATGCAAGCATCCAGGATGGATGGGGCAGATCACAGATCAGTGAGCTCCAAGTGGGCTCCCCAGGCTGACAGCAGGGAGGTCACCTGGCAACTTGATAGAAATGCAGATGCTCAGGGCCCACCCTGGACTATGAAAGTAGGAGCTCAGGGTGGGGGTTGGTCCTAACAAATCTGCTTTAAGGAGACTTCCTTAAGGCGATTCCAATGCAGTTCAAGTTTGAGAACTGGGTTGTGCAGAGAAAAGCTGCAGTGCTTCAATGTTCACACTTCATCTGGCCTCTCTGTGGGCATGTCTCCTCTCAGAAGACATTAGAGGGGAAGTCACTGCCCCCGGAAGCAGTCAGAACTAATCATAGCCCCCTTGGGTAACCTCCTCCTGCCCTGGAGTGATGGCAGCTGCCAAAGTAAATGCCTGAAGCAAATTTTATTTTCACCCAAGCTCTTCAAAGTTTTCCTGTGACTTTAACTCTGAAAGGCCTATTTGAGAAAGGTGTGTTTCCACTGGCTGGTGTAGCTTAATGGTTGGAGCATCAGCCCCTGTACAGAGGGGCTGCAGGTTCCATCCTGTTGGTGCATGTACTGATGGCAACCAATGGGTTTTCTCTCTCCAATGAGATATCTCTCCTCAATCTCTCTCTCTCTCTCTCTCTCTCTCTCTCTCTCTCTCTCTCTCTCTCTCTCTCTCTCTCCCTCCCTCTCATCAATGAGCATATCCTCTGGTGAGGATTTTTTTTTTAAAGCAGGTGCCTGAACCTTTCTCCCATTCTGAGGGAGGTCTCCTGCCCCCTTGGCTGCTTCACTTCCCATGCGCAGCTCAAAGTGGGACCCAGGTAACAGACAGAGACTTGGCTGATAGCATCTGCCCTCTCACTGCAACAAGACTTTGAGGTCTCATACCCATGGTGTGGGCAAGTGGGTTTTTAATATCCAAGTCCAGCCTAGCAGCAGGAATGCTCAGGCCCTTCTCAAGAAGGGAAATAATCAAATCCACTAATACACACATGGTAAATGAGATTGATGCTAGAGGGTTGAGTATGACAGATGAATGGTAGCCAATTTCTCAGAGGAAAGTAATGTGGCTAGTGGAAATAAATTAATATTCTAAAAAAAAACAAACTGATTGTACTGTTCAAAAAGCTGTTCCTAAAGGGTTAACAAAAATTCTTATTGGCAGAGCATCCCACGGTAAAATTGCACATGTTATGAACCTAAAGTAGTCATAGTGTAGCACAAATAAGTTAAAATGTAAAAGCTATCATGACTACAGTATAAAATTTCCAAAAGTCTCCTATTATTTAAAGTAAAAAAGGGGGTGACAGTGGAAGAATATCATGAGAGAATAGTTTACATCTAAAAAATTTGTGCTTTAGAAAATTAACCTTCATTCGAAACGCTAATAGCAAGATACCCATGAAAATACACACATGGTGACAAAACAAGCCAGGGGAAAATCATTTGGGGGGGAAAAAATGGAAAAGAATCCCAAATCAAATTTAAAGAAAATATCCCTTTATTAACTTTGGTCGAGAATATGTTTGTATATTTTCAGAAAACAACTCTGAGACCATCTGGAATCCTGTAACAGAGAGGAATAGACAGAAGCGCTCCAGCCATGAAGACAGAAGAGACACAATTCAGAGATGGAAGATGCTGACGACGCCTCAGTATACCAGCAGACAGCAGCTGTGGGTTGCTGAAGGATGCCCAGGACCAAACCAGAGACAGTCGGACCTGCATTACCACCATTTGTCCACCAACCCGATCTGAAATATCATGGCTGGCATGTACACATAGGAACTATCTGGCATTGAAATTGGGACTCAAAAGAACTGTTGACCCAGAAAGAAACTCACTACGGACTGATTCATTTGCCTCTCAGCATAACCATTAGGGTTTGTTGCAGTTTAGGTTCTTACAAGGGTATTTTTTGGATCACATGATCTCACACATCTAGAGGAAATAATGAACAACATAAACAGACCCAGAGAAAGAGAAGCAGCGATGAGACTCTCAAACCTCAGAGGGAAAGTAAGGGAGGATGGGGGTAAAGGGGAGAGATCAACCAAAGGACTTGTGTGCATACATATGGGCCTAGCCAGTGGCCATGGACAATGGGGGTTGGGGTGGGGGATATATCTAGGGAGGGGTTTGGGATGGGAATGGGGGAATAAGAACAATTATGTGAGACCATAATCAATAAAATAAAAATAAATAAAAAATAAAATAATAAAATAAAATAAAAAATAAAAGTGTGAAAAAAAAGGAGTGTCCAGGCCTGTTTATTTACATAATCACCTACACAACTGCGCTCACCAGGAAAGCCACCTGCAGGGCACAGCTGTCCAAGGGAAGTGAAAGAACTGCCTCCATGAAGGTTTGAAGTTTGCTCACTGTGTTGCGACTATATTTTTGGACTTTCCTCAGCGCAGTGTGGCGTCCATTTGCACACCGCAATTTTCGGCGACTGAAAAGTGATCACCACAGTGTGGCAGCCCGCGCGGCAGCACAATCACTTCTTTTTCACAGCACTCCAGCCTGGACATCCCCACTGAGCACAAAGCCTTTGAAGTCCAGGGTGCATATAATTCAGCTGGCAGTGGATTGGATTGGAGTCCATCTAAATAAAGCCCAAGCCTGAGCAGAAATCAAAATACCTTCCCCGTAATGGACAAGTGCTATTCTTCTACTAAGCTACAGGGAGAAAGAAAAAAAAAAAAAAGACATTTTCTTGGCTACATATTTCACCAAATTCTGCTGTAAATGAATATCTCTTTACTTTTGAAGGTGTTTTGTTTTTACGTCTCAGGATCATCTTCCGCTCTAACAGGCTCTTTGATCTTTGCCTCAGTTTATATTTACAAAGAAAACAAGAGTAAGTTTTAAAGACTTGCTCAGACTTCTTGACCTATGAGGAGCGCTTTGATTCCCCCTGAGCTTTGCCATCTAATTTGCGTAAATCCTTTTTAAATTGGGGTTCATTTACTTAATGTTTGATGTCTGCAATGACTTCCTAAAACTAGTTTCAGAAGACAGGGGCGGTTCCAGCAGAGAGCTTCTTCTCTGAAAGGACCTATAAGAAGAGAGGACAGGAGGGGACTTTGGAAACACGGAGACCAAGGATGCTAATTTAGTGCAGTGGCACACACAGAAACCATTACCGTAATAACCCTGAGCTTCCCATTTCTTCCCCTCATGGACCCTAAATTAGGGTTTGGAATATTCTGCCTATGTTAGTATGTTTAATTATATGCTGCAATATAAGTAAACCTTGCCGAAGAAAAACCTGGGGTAATTTAATAATAAAGCAGGACACAGAGGATGCTAACAGTTGGCACTAGGGCATAAAAACACCGAGAATATAAAATGCAATAGCAATTGCAAAATGTAATACAATTGCATGGAAATGCAATTAAATCAGGTTGGATAAATAGCTTCCAGGATATAATAGCAAGAAGAGAGAGTTCATTTCAATGAAGTGAAAATGGCAAAAAAAAAAAAAAAACAAAAAAACAAAAAAAAAACACAACTGAATAAATAATTTAAAGCTGGAAATGAAAAAAGTTCCATGTGGAGTTGGAAGACAATTGAGCTCATCTGACCTTGTGCAAGTCGGTTAGCCTCCTGGGGCTTCGCTTTCCTTATTTGGAGAAGAAGGGGACGGGAGGGAGGGCCAGGCTACAGGATCTCAAAGGTCTATTCCAGTTCTCAATTCCCCTCCTGGGCCTGGGAGGGAATGGAAATGTAGGACACCGACACAACAACATTAGTGGCTCTGGGGAAAACAATGCACTTACACAAACTGTGAATTTGGGTTTCATATGAAGCATTGATTTTCTCTGCTGGGATCCTTTGTTAGTCTTAATAAAAATAGCAGATAAGAACACATGCCTGCATTGGTTGAATTTCCCTGTTTCCATCTTTCCCTGGCTACAGTTTTCCCTTACCTGGGGTTACAGGAGAGGCCGCCTGCACACAGATAAGCAGCCCCTGTGAATAACGCTGTGCTTCCGTTTCAGGCTCACACTTCATTTTCCGCCCATCTGCTGCTTTTCATTCACCTGATCCTCCATCGCCCAGAAATTATAATAGCTGGGTGCTAATTGGTGGATAGGAAAAGGGGAAGCACTTGTTATTGCAACCCGTGTGGACCATGGATCATGGGTCAATTAAGCAAGAACCTCTGGTGAGGGCTGTTAGAGAGGCAATCCATTGAACCAAGAAAACATGATGAAGAAAAGCAACGCCCTTAGGCAATGGGTGGGCACCAATCGGAGAGACCAAGGGCGAATGTTGTGTTTATAATGCTTACTCATAAATCCATGAGATCTTGAGGGAAAGCAAAGAAGTGTTTTCATCTCAAAGTCTTTTTTGCCTACATTGTGCTTTTATAGAAAAAAAAAAAAAAGTAATAAATCCTGTAATCCTTACTGTCAGTTGAAGGTACATTTTCCTCCCTTCTCTATTTCTAAGTAGCTAATCAGGAAACATGATATTTAAGCCCAGCTTTTATAAATGAAAGTCTATTGACTATGTCCAATGGTTTAATACTCAAATGCTTGATTAGACATGCATCTGTTTGCAATTGTGTGATGATTAGAACTGTTAATGGCATTAATAATTTTCCCTTAGCAGGGGAAAAACAGGGGTACACTGGTGATGGAAGTCACTGAAACACTCCAGCAAAGAGACTGGATGATGGACCCTGAAGTGGTCCTGAAATGAGTCTGCCAGAGTTTGGATTGGGCCCACTGCTTGCTAGGTATGTGACTTAGGTACCGCCTGGGTATTAGTGTTCTGAAATGTAAGGATGGCAACATTAACAATAGTACTTGTGAGTTTATTATGGTGATTAAATGAGCTGGTATAGGGCAGATGTTTGGAACCGTGCCTGGAACATATTAATATGAAGTACAATTTGTAAGCAATTATGACAAGGAGAGGGCTTTGTGAGGAGCCAAGAACAGCAAAAAGAATAATCCTATAATTTAATTTCAGGGTTCAAATTGTCCTGGATTATGTGTAAAGGTTACAATTGCAGAATATCTGTTTGGTGTCATTCTTTTAGAAAAATGTTCTGCAATCCCAGTTGTGTTATAAATTATTTGAAAAGCAATTTAAAAAGGAACCCTGGCATATACATTATGAGCTATAGTTGGTGTTTTGCATGTGGGAGCAAGACTGAGGAAATTATAGTATATCCCCAACAGAATGGTTGTTTCAGGATGCAATAACATACCCATGTTACCAAAGATAATAGAAGTTAATCTTATAGGATACAGAGAAGAAGTGGAGTTCAGGAAGCCATTTAACTTTAGAAAACCAGAACTTATGAAGATCTGAATCATCATCATGCAGTAACAAACAGCAGCCTAGAAGTCTTTTCTCATGATTCAACTCCTTCCGTTTCAATTTCTTTTTTCCCACTACCATGTAAAAGCCTTCATTTTTCTTGTATCCAAACTCCCCCCAAAGAATCTGATTAATTCTGCAAGGTTTTATTTTTGCTTTGTTTTTGTAGGAGGTAATATATCCATTGTGTGGAGTTCCCATTTCAAAGCCTCCATAAGTTCCCTCTTGCCTGTTCCTAGTCTTAAACTCAAGCACCAGTTCCCAATCTTTCTGTGTTCTCAGTGTAAAAGTCTTGCAGTAAAAAGCATGAAAAATCATACCCTAGGAATTTCTCCTTGGTTGTATTGTTCAGAAGCCAGAGGCTGTGGGTGTGGTAGACATTCATAATGCTATAAACTGCTTTCTAGTGTATGACCTACATGGCTTTTGAGACATTGGCCTCAGATTCTCAGATTATGTACTACATCTTGCCAGCCTGATGATAGGCTAAAAAGCAAATATACCTTATCTATAATTATCTTTAATCCCCCCACTCTTTTTTGATGTTGGGAAGCTACAACTAAGGGAAAATGGTGTTTTGGCATTAAAACTAACATAATGAAAATCCTAATAGTAGCTGTGATGCAGATTGTTACAAAGGATTTTTTTTTTCAATGTATAAACCTAGATCAGCTGAGATACTATACGAAAAACTACTTAATTATTTCTAAGTTTAAATAAATTCTATTATGAAAGAAATTATTTTTCCGAAGAAAGAAATCTACCACTGAAACAAATTAAAACTATTAAATCTAGAAAAAGCCACACACACACACACACACACACACACACACAAATTGCAGTTTGTGGTCAAATCCATATTACTAGCAGGGATTTTGAGGATTTCCATTGTGTTCATCTCAGGACCAAGTTTCACAGGGATTCAAAATAAGCATAACACATGATAATTGTCTTACTTGTAAAACCAGGAATTTACACACATGAAGATATTGTGTGTTATTACGTGTTATACATAAAGACCTGTATTAATGATGTAGTTCATGAATTCTCTAAGACAGTTGTTCTCAGTCCTGATTCTACCTTGGAATCAAATGAATAGCTTTTAAAACATGATGATGGAAGTGGTATTTGATTTAATACATATGATGCAGGCATTGGTATTTTTAATAAATGGGAACTTTTATCCATGTTCCTCAGGATTCTAATATGCAACAAGCACTCAACTCACAGAGGGGATGAGAGTGAGCCAACAGAGTTTGAGAAGACTTTGGGGGGAAAATAGGTTTTAGAAAGGACCTTCGAAGAATTCTATGGTTGTAAAAGTGGACAAAGGTTATTCTAAGACAAAAAAAGTTTGAGCAAAATTGGTAATTGTGAGTTAGTTGTGGTAAAGCAGAAACATGGAGAAGTATAAACAGCAAACTGAGGATTTGGAGTTTAACAAACAAACCATTGGGAAAGAAAGGAGAAATAGCAGAGGCCTTTGGAGGAAAAACCAACAGGACTTTGGAATTGATTAGGTATATGTGGCTAAAGTACTAGAATATCATGAACTCACATGGCGTTGAAGGTTATGAAATAATTTTTTTTTCATTCTGAAAGATTATCTGCTTTCATTCAAAGATCAAAAAATATATAGTAATCTATATATGTTTGTCTGTATACCTAGAGCCGTGGTCAGCAAACTGCGGCTCACGAGCCACATGCGGCTCTTTGGCCCTTTGAGTGTGGCTCTTCCACAAAATACCAAGACCTGGATGAGTCTATTTTGAAGAAGTGGCATTAGAAGAAGTTTAAGTAAAAAAAAAATCTCTCTCTCAAAAGAAATTTCAATCATTGAACTGTTGATATTTGGCTCTGTTGACTAATGAGTTTTCCGACCACTGACCTAGAGTATCTAGTTAATGCTTGGCCATAATATTACCCTTGGCCAGAAAACTCTACTCTCTAAAACAGGTGTATTCAGTCTACGAAGTCTTTAATATTGAGGAGTCAGGAAATAAAAAAAAAATAGTTTCTTTCTATAATATCTTTCAAGTTCATCTAAAATGAGTAATATCTGAACTATCAATCATATACAAGGACATATTCTTTCTTGAAGTTTTCTGTGTCATTTATAATTGAACTGATGTTTGGGTGGCTTTTGGTCTAGGTGCAATATCAGAAGACAGCAATCTTATCTTTATGAAAACCTTGAAATTGTATGATATAAAGGGAAGTAGCAATGGATTTAAATCAAGTTCTCTCATCAAATAACTGTCTAGACTCTGAGCAATTCAGTTAACCTTATGGGACTTCAATTTCCTCATCTGTGAAATCAGGAAAGTGACCTGAATGATGTCTACCATTCTTTCTGACTCTAAAATTCCGTGATTCACTTGGTCCCCTAAATTCTCTTTCAGTGAAGGTTAATGGTTTGGAAAATAAATATTCTTGGCTTATCTACTCTCATAACATTTTTTTAATAAATCCAAGAATCTTTTTCTTTCCTTTATATTTGAAAGAAAATATTGTATAAAAGAAAATAATGTGTAGGTTTACTCAATGTACACAATGGACAGGCTCAGTCTCAATCCTTACCATTTAAATAGCCAATTGGATTTGTTGCTGCCATTGTCTCAATCTCATCAACATCTTCTTTTTCTGGTATTGTCAGGAGCTAAGGGTAAATGTATCAGAAATGCCATCCCCTAACTTTTCATTAAGAATTTTCTTACGTATCCCTTTCCTGGCAAGCATTTTCAGGGTTCATGAAGATAAAAGTATTGCCTTCATTCAAATAGAAGGATTTCTTGATACTGGTTGCCTGGACTGCCATAATGAAAAGGATAAAAAGCAGAGACTGGATTTGACAGAAAATTGTGCAGGAATCATTCAATCATTCAGAAATGTTTACCATGCCAATATTATAGAGGAGTTGTAGCACTCCCACTGTATAATGGCAAAGGTGACTTCAGGCCATCGAAAGTATAATCATGTGATATTGTGATTTGTAATAAAAAATACATATTTAATCTCCATCTCCATTTCTGGCACAGAGTTCCTAAAACCCTTGGAATTTCCTAAGGGATGAGAGTGATAAATAGTATTTTTTTTTTATGTTAATAAGGACAAGGCTGCCAGGAGAACCAATCTTGGAATTTAACCCAGAACGCACAAGCACCCAGATATTTGATGTTTTGTTTAGTGTTGGAAAAAGTAAAAGTTTAAGGGTAAACATGGAGAATTGTCTTTCAACAGTATCCTATAGAAGAATTCTGGCTAAGTGTCCTTGGAGAAAGCAGTATCAACTTACCTGCGTCAAATTACTGTAATCCAATTTTAACAAGGACATTCTTATTTCATTGTTGTTTTTCTGAAATCTTCTCTGTATTAGCATAATCTAGAAAGGATAGATTATGTTGCAGTAACAACCTCCCCCCTTCAATTCTCAGAGGATTAATACAACACATTTTATTTCTCATTCACATTAGTCTGCACAGAGCTCTGTTCCATACAATCACCCAAACTGATAGAACTCTACCAGTTTGTACATCCAATATGTCCAGCCAACATTATTTCTTCAACCCTCCTGGCATCAGAAGAAAGCCTTGTGCGTGGCTTTTCACTGCCTTATCCTGGAAGTGACACATGCCACATTTCATTAGCCAGCACTGTTACATGGTCCAGTCTAACAGCAGGGGGGCTGGGAAATGTGGGAAAGTGGATGGAATGCTCAGTTAGCATTCCTATCTCAGCCACACACTTTATTTGGACTTACACACAATTTCCTATTTTCTGTTTTATGGACAATTTTAGCCCACTTCTTTTTCTTTAAATTTCTTTATTGACTAAGGTGTTCCATATGTGTCCTTGTTGTCCCATTACCCCCCATGCCTCCCCAACTCATTCCCTCACACCATGTTGTCTGTGTCCACTGGTTAGACTTATATGCATGTACACAAGTCCTTTGTTAACCCACTTCTTAGCATAGATGACCAAATCTGCTTTGTTCAGGTTCTATAGGAATCTTTTGTGATGATGCATACATACTCAGTCCTCCAGAACATGAAATTAGAATCCTATGTCTATGCATTTTTACTAAATGGGCTCTATGGCTGTCATTCTTTACAACTGGCAAATCATACTTTCCATAAAAAAGAAAGGCAGTTTATCCCCTCAAAGTCTAAGTTTCTTCTTGTTTTCATTCCTTATTGTGTTCCAGGTATTAGGCTGGGCTTCAGGAATAAAGAGATTAAGAAAATCAACTGAAAATTCGGGCTCTGAGAGTCCTTAGTACCGTGGAGGGAGAGAGACATGTGTAAGCCAGCAATATCGCAAAACAGCAGTGTGCGATAGTAGCTGTCATTGAGGTAGGCACAGAGTTCTTTGAGCACTCAAAGTAGGAGGCATGTAGCTCAGATCAGGAGGTTCTGAGAAGATCTGATTTACCAAGAAATAAGCCTTTAAGAAGTGAATCTTAAAGGACAAGTAATAGTCAGTTAAGCTTAAAAAAGAAAAAATAGTCAAGGTGGCTGGCAAAGCATTCTAGAAATGGAGAAGAATTGGCCCAAGGGCAGAAGCATGAAAGAGCATTGCTGTTCTTAAAATGCAAGCACTTTGGTATGACTGGGAGCACGAGGTGAGTGTCAGGAGATTACAAGAGGTAAAAATGGACAGAAGAGTCAGAACAGATTCTGTGTTAAAGCAAAGGGAAAGCATTGAAATATTTTAAACATGTTGAAACTTTGTATTAGAGAGATCACTCTGACAGCATGCTGAGAGACTGGAAGTAAGTGAGACCGAGGCAGAAGTATCAGGAGGCTTTTACAGAAACTCAGACATTAGTGGGAGTGAGTGGGAATAGAGAAGGCAAAATGGATATTGATGATGTTAAGAAGACAGAATAGCATAATGTGGTAATTAAATGGACATTAGTATGGGAAAGAGAGAAGACTCCAAAATTCCAAAGTTTGAAAAAATCAATAGAAATTTCAGTTTGAAAATAAAGTTTATTTTTTTTTTTATTGGCAGCTGTGCAACATCATGGTGTATATTCTCCTCTGGAGCTCAACTGAAGCCTTGGATGTAGAGATTCCCCAGGGAGAGTCAGATGAAAAGAGAAGAGAGAATAGAAGACGGGACATGGCAGCAACCTAACCGAGGAGAACCACAGCAAGAGTCTGTCTACTGATAATACAGACAAGCTTCTTGTGCACCTATGAAAATTTTAACAATATGAATATTTTAAAAGTCACCAAAATAATTTTGAGATGCTCTGCCTCGCTAACTTTACATTCTAAGCACATTATGAACTCAGTGATGAAGCAAATCACAAATTTAAAGTAAGTGGCAAATTGAAAGCACTGTTAGTCTCCAGCAAACACTAATACATTTTATACTTCCAAAGCTCTTGCCTTCCCTGGTGCACTGCTGGAATAATCATGATAAAACTCACAAAGTCCCAGGAGGTAAGAAATGAGTGTGGCAAAACTCTGTAGCATCCTTGTAAATAAAGAATAGATGCTCATTCATCCACAAAACCATTCTGTGCCAGACTGCTTTAGGTCACAAGGTGCTTGAACAAAGAAAATCCCAGTTATCTACCTGTTCCAGCTCAAAGAGATTGGCATCAGATGGCACTACTGTTGAACCAACTGGAGTCAGGAAAACTTGCACGGAGAGTAACACCTCGGGATATGAGGACCATGCCAAGGAGCTCAAAGCACATCTGAGTCATTGATTCACTAGCACCAGGAAGTCCTGTGGGATAGGAAATGGATTTAGATGCAAATTAAAAAAAAAAATCTGAATCCTTAAAGTCAGCAAATTAATGGCCAACTCTGAATTTCAGTGAAGTTCTCTTTTTACTAAACCCAAACACTTGGCAATACCAGCAAAATACCTAGAGGGATCTTGAGTATGCACGGCTTAGAAACTCCCCCACTGAGCTCAATTGCAGCTCCGATTTGCTTGGTGCAGAGCCATTTTGACTCACCACCTAAAAGCTCTCATAGAGGTGCCCCAATCTCCACTTCACTCCCCATCTTCCATCCTCTCCTGAAGGCTGCTGCTCCTTTAAGCCTGGTTCCAAGCCAGAGACCTTGCTGTTTTTGCTAGAGACAGATAATGAATAAGGAAGAGTGATAATTCCCATTAACAAGTACCCTGGGATATTGACCTGTTGCACTGGTATGGCAACTCATGACATTTTGAGTGCCTCTACTACCCTGGGGATTATGGTTACACTGTCCTACTTCCTTTAGGTGGTTCTTTAAAATGAATCTAAAGCATTGAAGCTCAATGGCCTCACATAACCATGAGTTCACAACTTTTGATAGAACAAAACATTCAAAAAAAATATGCCTTGCAATAAATAAATAAATAGCCAAACATCATTTCTCCTTTAAAAACAGGAGAGTGGAAATCACAACCATCATTATCTGTTTCTACTCAGAGCTGAATTGTTCTTGTGAGAATCTTTTCCATTGTGCTTTTAAATATTGTACTATGTGACATCAAATCCTGTTTTAATGCAAGGTATTGATTCTCTTATAGGCTAGGGTATTATTGTCTTAAAGAGATTCAAAGTAAATGATTAAACATAGCTTATGCATTGCAGTCACCAGCAATTTAGCATTCTCTTTTGATTGCTATGTTTTATGGCTGGCTGCTCAAGTGATGAGGGAATAGAACGTCTTACACTCCTGGCTATGAAATGAAAGTAAAAGCAAACCCAAAGCTGCTCACCCCCTACCTTTCCACAAAATAGCTAACGTATATTAATTTTAAAATACAGTAGGCTTTGTTACTTTAGGATAGGGGGTTTATTTTAGCACTGTTGGTATAGCTGAGAAAGCCAAGAGGAGAAAGGGAAAACATCCTCCATTTATTCAATGAACTTTTGTGCAATGACTATGGGTATACTGATGTCCAGCAACCTCAATATGCCTTCAGTCAAAGCACATCTCTGTGCTGTTTAGAAAGCACAGCTCTGAAGGGAAGCATTGAGGTAAGAAGAGAATTTCCTGACAGGCGGCTACATATAAAATGGAGACAGTGTTTGTGTCATAAAAACTTGAGGAGAATTAGGAGGGAAGAAGAGATCAGAAATGCTGTTCACATATTTGGAAAGAATAATCTGAACCAGACCTTACATGAATGGCACTGTTGCCAGTGCTATGAAGGGCACAAAATCCAGAATGTTATCCCTATGGAAATGGGATGATTAGAGACTGCTTGATGGTTCCTTGGGAACCAGCTATGCAACTTAGCTGGATTTGAGTCTTCCTCATGCTGGTCATTCCTGGGGCCCATGCATCTATCAGATTCAGAGGAAGGCACAGTAATGGAAAAGAGAGAAGAACCCATGGCACATGGGCTGTAAACGTTGAATGTCAGAAGACATCACTACCTAAAAGGCAAAGAGAATGTTGGAAAGAGGCTTTTGGTTTGAGACAGGAGTGTGTATCTGGACTCATTTGGAATTTCCTAAGCGGGGTGTCCCAGGAGAGGCTGCTTCCTAAGGGAGCATGTGTGTCCCCCTTCCAGTGACAATCCTTGGGAGATTGTCTAATTCAGCTTCTCAGTTCATATTTAGAAGCATAAGGTTTGATTAGTGGTGACTTGGTCAAACTCACTCAGTTGGTCCTTTGTAGAGCTGGAGCCAAACTCCAAGCCAACCTTCCAGTGACCTTCCCCTTTCATACTGATATTTCCATGTCAGCCCCTTGCTGTTTGGCTGAAGGCTAATCTCTGTTTTTCAAAATATGCAGCACATTTTAGATATTTCAAAGCAAACGTAAGCAAAAATCAGAATGGCTAAGTGAAGGAGATAAAGAATAGTTTCGAAAGGGTTGTCCCCAAGGGACTTAAGGGTATGCCTGAGGAGTTAATCGTTTATAATGAAGAGGTATGCCCTTCAATGGGCTGAGTGGGTTGGGGGGGCAGCTTTTAAAATATATATATGAATGAATGAAATAGCAGAAACCGTTTTGACTCAGTGGTAGAGCATCGGTCTGCGGACTGAAAGGTCCCAGATTCGATTCTGGTCAAGGGCATATGCCTTGGTTGCAGGCACATCCCCAGTAGGGGGTGTGCAAGAGGCAGCCGATTGATGATTCTCTCTCATCGATGTTTCCAACTCTCTATCCCTCTCTCTTCCTCTCTGTAAAAAAATCAATAAAATATATATATATTTTTAAAAAAAGAATAAAATATACCCCTTAGTGGGCAGAGTAGGGTCTTAATAGAGTGAGGAACATAGCAAATAATAAGTAGGTATATGGCAGCCCAGGACAACTGTGTGTGTTTTTTATAAAATTAGGGTTTTCTAGTAAGATGGGTGCATTGTTTATTGGGAATTGGATGAGAGCACTGGAAAGAAGGGGAGCATTAAAATATCCTATAATAACCATTCTAGAGAAGCATGGCAGTGTTTGGAAAAGGGCACTCTCTGTGTAAAATGTAGGTTTTGTGACTATTCAGATAGGCTGAGTCCAACAGATCAGGAGATAACTGGCATTATCTCCTGATAATGAAGATATAGTTGTTACAGTTCCCATGAGGAGAGGGCATACATGCACCAGGGCCAGTCAGCAGGCAGAGGGAGAAAGGGGAAAGAAGGAGCTATGGGCATGAGCCTTTATTATGGGTTCCAAGATAAGGAACGAGCAAGGCAGGGTAAGCCTGTTTAGGATTGGATACTTTGGATAATTGTAGTGGGCTCCAGAATGCAGGGCTTGTCTCCAGTTGTCTGCTCTCTGGCCTTGGGGTGACTAGATGGGGGAATGGTGGCCTAGAGTGAGATTCAGTCTGACAGAGAGGTGGTGGGAACACTGACTGGTTTGTTTAGTTTGCATATGAAAGGCCTTCTAGCAGGTGAGTTGTTTACTTTCTGTAGGGCTTGGCTACAGAATCAGCAAAGCCCCAGACATCAAAGCATCAGAAATACAGAAAATAATGAAGCATGGTTAGTACATTACCTAAGGGCAATGCCCCTAATTTAGGAGAGAAAAGGGATTTGGGGTAACATACCAAAAAGTGGTCCCTGTAAAAGGAAAGTGCTTGATCTAAATAGATATACTTTGAGGGGCATTAGTATCCAAGAGAGCGAAGGCAATCCTGAGCAAAGAGACTGCCTGGAGAGGGGTAGGAGTGACCTCTGCAGGAAAATGTCCTAAAAAGGGAGTGGCCTGTGATAGATCCTCCCTTCCTCCAGTTGATGGACAGAAGTAAATCCCACCTGTGGCCAAACATTCCTGAACTCTGAACCACCAATCAGCACCTGCCAAATACCCTAAGCCCCTGATTCATAAGTCCCTAGGTCCCTAATCACCAATCAGCGTGTGCTAAGTGCCCTAAGCCCTGCCCCCTATCCTTAAAGGTGGTTGTACCCCCTGTGCTCTCTCTCTTCTGCCCCTCTCTGTGGAAGCAGCCAGCAGGGGTACTCTTCCCTCCAATAAAGCCTATGTGTTTCCTGCCATCCCGATCTCTGGATACCTTCTTTATTTAATCTATCAGCCTGGATATTTTGCTGACAGCTGGGAGCACATGGGGAAATGGACCTGACATAGGAAATGACAAAGCTTACAAGAGAGTATAGCTTTCTCTAATGGAAAGTAGCCACCCTTTACCAATAGCATCTTTGTGTCAGTGGCCTGGGATAGTTAGGAGAGTCAACACTATGTTTTTCCTGGTGTTACTGCCAGAGAAAAAGAGGCTCCAAAGATAACCTTGTAGGGTGGGGGAGGCAGCATCTGCAGAGCCACAAAACAAGGCTGCTTTACCCAACTGGCATGGCTCAGTCGTTGAGCTTTGACTTATGAACCAGTCTGGCACATGCTGGGGTTGTGAGCTTGATCCCCAGTAAGGGGTGTGGAGAAGACAGCCAATCAACGATTCTCTCTTATCATTGATGTTTCTATTTCTCCCTCTCCCTACCTCTCTCTGAGATCAATAAAAACATATTAAAAAAAAAAAAAAAAAACAGAGCTGCTTACACCCAGACTTGTACTTTGTGTGGGTGCACAGCAATATTCTCTGGGGCTGGACAAGGAATTTCACTTGTACAGTGTTGAGCTATTCAGAAGAATTGACTTTCCTATTTATTATTTTACTAGACCATGAGAAGATGTTCAAGGGGAGGAGGTGTCTGAGAATAAATAGGCTTAACAGAAAAAGAATTATTCTCTCTACCCCTCCCCTCCAATGCTTTTGTCCAACAGGCACTCCTCCTGGGAGAGTTTGTGGCAACAGGATCCCTCCAGATTCAACTCTGGTCGTAAACACTTGAAACCGAGAAGCGTAGTAATTGGGAAAGTGGCTTTCAACCGCCTGGTGGATGAGAAGTGGCAGCCAAGGAAACAAAACCATGAGTTGACTTCCAAATCAGAAAAACTATTGACTTTTTCACTTACTCTTTTACTGGCTTCCAAAAAGTAAAAGCTACAAAGTGATTTGCAGTGAAATTTGCCCTGAATCTCCAAAAGTTACAATGGTATAGGGTGGGGGCAAATTGGAGACTTTGGTGATCTGGTAAGGCAGGTTTGAAGGATGAATGAAGGAGAGGCAGGCAGACTTAAGGAGAGAACCTGGGTGGGGATGGAGGGATGGACTTTTGGTCCATTCAACTCAGTTCCATAACTGGGTCAGCTCCCATCCTCCACCAGAAAAAAATCCCTACCTGACTGGGTTGTGGCTACAGGACACAGTTAATGCAGCCACTGGATACTAAGAACCACTAGGTGGCATTTGTGATTTATTACTTTCGAATCTGAGATTTTAAAATGTCTCTGCTGATCCTTTGTTTAGACTGAAAGAGACATTTAACATTCCAAAGCATTTCATTCAAGAAACTGCAGAGTTCATTCTCTTTATCAAGCTCAGCGCTGGTGGGGGACAGGGTGACTGGTTTGAGAAGTTGGATTTCAGATCATCTACATTCTTCTGCGGGTCCTCTCTGACCCCACACCATCAGCTTACATAAGTAATTACTTGTCTACAATTAAGCTGTAAATAATGCAATCACTCCATTCTTGTCCCGTCACTCCAGTCCCAACCACAACAAATAGTGCTAATCACATACTTATTCAAGTGTGTAATTATTCACAGTTAAACTTCTGTCACTTTCACCCTGTTTGGAAACAGCAGAACACAACCTGTAATTAGCAAATGTGGCTTCAGGCACTTCTGCTTGGGAGCACGCCAGGGATTCAGCACCTAGGCGCGCCTTTGATCCGGGAGCTGGCACGGCTCCTCACCCTGAGGCCAGAGTGCTATCAGCACTCCGCGAGTCCCTGAGATCAATGAACATGTCACAGGCATCTATCCCAAATCACACTTTACTTCTCTCCTCACTGTGCTTTCTGCCTTTGGTGTATATTTCATAGACGTTCCTTTTCTTTTTGAACGCTTTGACTCCTGTTTAAAGGGTCACCGGTGAGGTCTGCAAGCCCCTGTGTTTTCAACTCGGGTTAAAAATGAAAGTCCCAGAAGTCCCGCTGGATGGTCCCCGTTCTTTCTTAACATCGCAGTTCCCTTGGAAAAAAAGCACAATGGAGGAGGGATGACCTTTGCTGCCTCGCCTAGACCACAAGGAAGAGGAAACAAATACTTTTGTCCAGCCCTTCGGTGCACCACTGTTCTCCAAGCCCAGCCAAACTGCCCAGCTTAAGGGCTGCAAGGGAGACCAGGTTATCCTCAGATGTTTCAGAACAAATCCATTCTGTCTTCTCAGAGGAACAACCGGCAGCACAGATTCTCCTGAGGGAAGGTAACAGTGCCCTCCTGGGTGGACAACAGAACTTGGTAGCTGGCTTCCTTCTCTATAAGGATGTCATGTTCCTTGAACTATGAGGTCGTGCTTTGCATAAAAGCATATGGTGCCCATAGGAAAGCAGAGAGAGGCATAAAGGCAGAGGAAGCGCATTCATGAATTAGACTTTGCCTGCATGTTGTATTAAGAGTGACAATACAACATGTCACTCTGTTGTATTAAGAGTGACGATACAACATTTTGCTGGTTTGAGGAAAATTTATTCTACCTTCATGGAGACTTCCAATGGCAATTACCTAATGAAAACAAGTTTACGTATTTAACCTGGTTTAATATCTTCCTTTCCTGGAATATGCAATTAAAACAGAGGTTTTTTACTTCAGCAGAATATATATGAATATTCTTTCAGAAGAACATATATGAATATTCTTTTCAGTAGGAAACAGAACTGCAATTCAGTTCTTTGTATGTAAACACTAGTCAGCCTTTGGTTCTAACCAAAACAAAGCTGATTTTTTAAATACCACTGAGAGCTCGGCCAAGGTGGCATAGTAATTGAGTGTAGGCTTATGAACCAGAGGTTACAGTTCGATTTCCCGTCAGGGCACAAGCCTGGGTTGCAAGCTCGATCCCCATTGTGGGGTGTGGAAGTAGCCTATCAATGAGTCTCTCTCATCATGGATGTTTCTATCTCTCTCTCCCTTACCCTTCCTCCCTGAAATCAATAAAACTATATTTAAAAAAATAAAATATTACTTAAAGGTCTCAAAGGGAAGCACAGCTATGCAAGGCTCTCCATCAGAGAGGACTGTCAGACCGGGAAGCGCAGATAGTGAGGTAGCAGATAAAATGTGAGCAACGTAGGGCTGCTAGCTGGCCAGCTGACTTAACCAAATGAGCCAAATTAGCCCTGGCAAACAGTGCCTGGTGACAGATGTGTGAGCCAGATTGCCATGATATTTTTATTTTATAATTTTTTTTTAAAGATGAAGTACTATAACTGCTTCTATGCTAGCAAAGTGGAATAGTGGTGACTAGTTATGTGGTGATTTTGATTAATACAGACTGACAAGCAATCTGGAGGATTCAATTAAAAGCAAACCAAAATAGACTGTTCTTCTCCAGTAGCAGCGGTCTTCAACAGAACTTCACCAATAATAACGTTGATAGTGTTAAAAGCGTCACCTAATTTAGCCCTTGTGGACCCAAGCAAGGCTCTCGTTGTTATTTTTTTAAAACTAATTTTTAAGAGATTCTAATATACAGTCAACTAACCTACACACAGGATGACAAAAGCCACCAGCGCTCCTTGTTTGAAAGAGGAGCATAAGGATGCCCCAGCTACACTGCCCTGCTCTGCCTCCCAGGAGCACTGAAGACTTTTTACAAATTCATTTCAATCCTGACCTCAGGGCACAATTATGACATTTAGTTAAGACACTGCCTTCTGCTTTCATGTATGGTTGGTTGGATGGATAGATGGATGGATGCATGTAGGTATATATAGCTTAGCAGAGAATTCAAACCAAAATAGGCATGCTCAGCCCCCAACAAGAACACATTGCTAATCAATCCACTTCCTTCCATTCCCACTGCCCCCACTGTACTCTGGGCCGCTGCCCCCTCTCACCCAGTCTCTGCATTTGAACCCTGACTCTCTGCCTAGTGAATGCTCACCATTAACGGGGATGCTGGTTTTAATCTGTTCATGTCACACTCTGAACACTCCCCAGCGCCATCCCATTGCCCTTAGAATCCTCCTCTCCATGAGTTACAAGGCCCCACTGATCATGTTCCTGTCCGGGTCTCCATCTTCATTTTGTATCCCACTCCCCAGCCAGCCTTGCTGACCTAACAGCTGTTTCCCTGTCCTCAATTCATGAACAAATTCTCCCATTTTTCTATAAAATCTCTTTGTACCTTTAGATATGTTCCATTTTGTGTTTTGTTTGTTTTAATTCTTTAATGTTGAATGTATTGCATATGTCACCTTTGCCCCCTATTGACCTCTCCCAGCCTGCTCCTACCTTCCAGCACAGGCCCTCACCCCCCCCCCCCCCCCCCCGCTGCTGTCTGTGTCCATTGGTTACACTTATATGCATGCATACAAGTCTTTCAGTTGACCACGTACCCCCGCCCCCGCCTCTCACCCTCCCATTTTGAATGAATTTTTGTGCACGGTATAAGGTCAGGAAGAAGGCTCATGATTTTTGTTTTGTTTTCATGTGGCTATCCAATTCCCAATTGGCTTTCTTTGGCATCTTTGTAAAAAAAAAAAAAAAAAAAAAAAAAAAAGAAAAAAATCAAATGACTACAGAAGTGTGGGTTGATTCCTGGGTTGTCTATTCTGTTCCAATGGTTTACATGTTGATTCTTATGTCAGTTCTACTCTTGATTACTGTAACTTTGTATGTCCTGAAATCAGAAAATTTAAATTGCACTCTGTGTATGTATTTGTTTGTTTTTCAAGACTGTTTTGATTATTCAGGTCATTCTCATTTCCACCTCAATTTTAGAGTAAACCTGTCAATTTCTACATCAATTCTGCACAGATTTTGATTGGGATTATACTGAATTGTAGATATTACTCATTGATGCAACTGCAGCAGCCCTCAGAGGCACATCTTAGACCTGACCAGTCCTCTCTTATACGTTGGAGGTCCCATTAGTTCCCTATTTGAATTTATCTATTTGGATTAAGATAATGTATCATTGGGTTTCCTCTGCTGCAAGTAATAAAAAGCATTTTTAAGTACCTTTAAGATCTTTATATTCATAATCGTATTAAATTCATATATACCAACAAGACTTTTAAATGAAAAATAATTTTCTCCAAGTTAATGTGATATGCCTGAGGCCCAAGGAATTTAATAATCTGTCTAAGGTCAGACAGCTAGTAAGGGAGGATTTGAATTCGGATGCCTCTTTCTCTAAAGCTTAACTGTTCCAGGAAACTAAATCGTATTATCCTTTGTTGACCATTATCATGTGAGTGTGGGGCTTTGCATCAGCTGGCATCCAAACACTAAACGATAGGAAGATACCACAAGGCCATTTTGTGACGAGGAAAGAAGCAGAGACCTTCAGAAGGGAGACTGGGGGGCTGTGCCTGGGGATATGCAGGATCAGAGGATCCCATTAAGGGCTGGGAACTTGGAGGGAGCAGGACCTTGAGGAGACTGAAGGAAGGCAGCCTCTCTCCCAAATTGGCCAGGGGAGGCCCGGACTAGAGGTGACCATCTAAAAACAGCCTGTTCTAATGCCTTTAGCTGCCTGGGAATATTTATATCTTGAGAAACTCACATGTGATACACTTGGCAATAGCTGCAGGGCACCAGTTCCTCCTCCTCCCCTCAGATGCACTCAGGGCAGCAGAGAGAACATAGAGATTCACAAATGAGCTTTCTTTGTAGGGCACTGGCTCTTTTGAAATTCTTCATTAAATCTTTTCCACAAATAAATTGCCCAATGTCCCTGGGGGATATTTCCATCTTTTAATCATATGCAGTTTGAATCAACTGTAGAGTTGCAGTGTGTGCAGGGGCCTTTGCAAGGAGGGAGGGGCAGACCTTGGGAAGCCCAGCCCTTGCCATCTCTTTTGAATGTAAGTAACAAAAGGAGGCCACAAAGGGAGCAATTGAAGTGAGCTTATATTTGTGATGTGTTTAGCACCTGTCCTGACTATGAATTTCCGAGGCAGTGAAAGTTAATTATGCACCTTACCTATTGATTTGGTATTGGTTCCAGAAGTAAAATCGCGGGGTTTGACTTTCCTCTCATAGGCTGGTGAGCCATTCTGGATTAATAGTTTAAATAAAATGTCAAGTATCTGATTGCCATGGAAACATTAATGCAAAGTGGACCCTGTAGTGCTTCCTGCTGTAGAATTACAATGATATGAATTACCTCAGTCTCGAGACACCTTCTGAAATGGCCAGAGCTATATCTCTGAAAAATGAGTCAGCCATGCACAAAGCAAGAAAGAGTTTGAAATGCCCCCACTCAGTCATGTCACCACGTACATAGTTATGAGTTGGAGAAATGACAGGTATTCCCCCCCTCCCCCCCAAAGGGCAGGAACAGATCATGCAGGCAGACCTTACTGTGGTGTGGTCCTTGCTTATTGTGGAAAAATCAGTGAAGATAAGGTGGCAGCTTTAGTGGTCTTCAATCCAGGGTAGGGGAGTGTCTTGACGGGTGCCAGTCACCTGGGGTCAAGCTCAGGAATGCACAGCAGGTACTTGGGGCCCCGCTTCGGGACATCTTCATGGAACACAGGTTCCAACTGCCTCCCCCAGCCTGATTATCAGAGCACTGCTGATTATGTTATGCAAATGAGGAGAGATGGATTTCACATTTCCCCCAGCCAGGCTTTGCACAGCTTTGCATTTATTATCCCCCTTTAAAAAATACAGAGTCCTCAGAGAAGGGGAATGGCTCGTTTTATTTGTTCGCCAGCGGAGTTGGCACAGACCTGTCAAGCAATCATCCTGGGCCGTGATCTGCAAAGCTGCCCTTTGTTGTTCGACTCCCCCACCCCCCAGATTGTTTACAAGACACACACAGACAACTGCATGCCTCAAAACAAGTTATTTCCTGATTCGGCAAAACTTGTCAGCCTGGGTGATGAAAATGTTACAGCATTTGCTGACAAGCCATCAGATAAACCCCAGCACCTTGTCCTCATTCACATGTCAGGATGGTAAACACTTAGCAGGTCCTGGTTCTAGATGATTGTGCAATCAGCCACCTGCCCCTTAGCACTGCAGATACTGCTCTCTACTTGTTGGTGTTGGGCCATCACCAGGAAAGCAGTGACTGCAGTCCCCTCCTTTGAAAATAGAAGAATTAAGCTTGTGTTTGCTATACTATCAATTCCACCTAGAAATCACTCTTGGATCTCTTGATTTTGGATAAAAGTCTTCAATGTCCACGGTGGAGAAATATCTGAACTCTTTATCATGATAAGGTGTTTCCTTCTATTCCTATTATAACTGAAACCCAAGAGAACAGTGTATCTTTCCATTAACCTCTCCCCCATCCACATTCTCCCTCATTCTTCCTCCAGCTCCCATCCTGGGAAGAAACTAATATAATTTGTGTAGAATGAGCAACTGGAAATTAATGCTGCAGAGATCAGCTGACACATCCATTTCCTCCAGAAGAACCTGTGTGACGATTTCCTCTGATTTACAAGATATAGTCCAGCAACAGTACAAGCCCATCAAGGGGTGGGGATCCTTCTTGTCACAACTTGGAAAGAGTTCCACAGATCGTAGTCAAGTGTAAATAAAGCTCCGCAGCTCTAGAAAGGTTTATTAAAGCAGAGATTTATAATCCAGCTTTGCAAATACCATCTACTTTTGGTGAATCATGACTCATCCCAGACCTGTGTCATAGAATAATGACACATATGTGTATAATACACACATCATAGATGTTCACATACATATGTTTTTGTATTTTATTAACAATCATTGGTGACAATTGTGTTGAGTGTCTATGGATATGTAAAGCTCCAGGACTGTAAATTAATCTAAATTGATAGGTAATGATAATAGCAGCTAACATTGGTTGAGCCTCCTCTGAGGCCAGAGAATTACAGATAACTTTTATAGTTATATAAACTCTACAAAGTAGCTGTTATCTTCATTTTTCAGATGGGAAAATTAAAACAGAGACTCTGAGTTTGCTTTCCTGTTCAGGTTGATATCTAATGCAGTCAGGATTCAAATACAGGTCTGTGCTGACTCACAGCCCATGCTATACACATCAGTAAGGAACCTTGTAGTTTTCAGTGGTAGCAAACCCAATACAAAGGGAATTTATTGTCTCACATAACCAAGAAGCAGAGGTTGACCCCAGAGGAAGCTTGTTTTGGCAGTTTAAATGACAAAAGGTATCATTTCTTATAGTCTATTCAGTGTTACCCTTCATAAAGGGTGTTATGTTGAGCACAGAAGCTCAGTCTCTCTTATCAGGACACCAAAACACCTTCCCAGTTGTTCCACATGGCAACCAGAAAGAAGGACTTATTCTTAATTTTCAGAGAAATGAGAAACTCCGTTTTCTTAGAATTCCAACAGATATTTTCTATGAAGTCATTGATCCTGATAGTATTACATTCCTATCTTTGAATCAATTCCTTGGCCAGGGGAAATGGAGCAACTTGGGCCCACATCTGGAAGTAGAGTTAGGTCAATCCTGCCCAAACCAGTTGGCTAAGCCTGACAGGATAGAAATTGTCCTCAAAGATATTTTTTTTTCTTATACTACTATCAGGGATATGAAGCAAAAGACACACCTAATAAACTTAAGAGTACACACCATTCAAACAGGGATAGTAAACAAAAGCTGAGAAAGATAGTTTAAGGAATTCCCAGGGAAGAGATGAACAAAGGCAAAATTCTAGAACAGAATATTTGAGCAGTTTTAATGTTCTTCTTGGTTTGTTTTGTTTAGTTGGAATTAGCTAAGAGTTGGGAGAGAAAAGCTGGAGTCTAAAAGTGAAGAAATCAATCATCTGGGGGAAGAAGAAACCATGTGCATATTCCTTTGGATCTAGCAGTAAGAGAAATTATTATGGTGAGACTAAATGATAGAGAGCAAAAGACTGGATACCTAGGCTTTCTAATCATATTGAATAATAAACTGCTGCAAACTTTGAACTGAAAATTTACATGGCTAAAATGCTATTAAGGTCATATTTTTCTATTTTATTTTATTCTGTATCCCTTGAGTTAGAAAGGAGAGATGATCACTGAAAGGAAAAAACAAGCAGAAGAAAGGCAAACCAGTGCCTGGGGCATGAAGTTATCACCTCAAAAAACATGTGTTAAGCAAACCTGATAGGCTGTGTGCTAGGTACTAAACTAGGGAAGAGGACACAAAGATGAATTAGGCATAGAACCTGTCCTCAAAGAGCTCACAGCTTCAAAGTCTTAAAGTATAGATGAATATCTAATAAAATAGTAATATGCAAATTAACCATCACTCTGCTACACCCACAAGCCATGCTCACCAGCCAATTAGGAGTGAGTATGCAAATTAACCCAACCAAGATGGCTGAAGCCATGGAGCTAGCAGGAGGTTTCAGTTTCCCCTGCAATGCAGGAAGCCAAGCTGGCCCAAGTCTCCAAAGTTTCAATTATAGAAGGCTACAAAGTTTCAATTATAGAAGATAATTAAATCCCAGATACCAGTGCCTCTGCTTGGGTCACCAGGGGTGTGGCTGACCTGCAAACCACCACAGGCCCCTTGCCCATGCCACCCCACACCCCAAGGCAACTCCCACCCTGATCCGGGACACCCTTCAGGGAAAATCAGCTGGTTCCCACTCGTGTACCAAGCCTCTAACCTAGCTAATAATATAGTAATATGCAAATTGACCATCACTCCAACACACAAGATGGCTGCCCCCATGTGGACACAAGATGGCCACCATAAGATGGCCAACAGGGGAGGGCAGTTGGAAGGAACCAGGCCTGCAAGGGAGGGCAGTTGTGGGCAATCAGGCCAGCAGGGGAGGGCAGTTGGGGGCAATCAAGCCTGCAGGGGAGGGCAGTTAGAGGTGACCAGGCCTGCAGGGGAGGGAAATTGGGGATGATCAAGTCTGTAGGGGAGGGCAGTTAGGGGCTAACAGGCTGGCAGAGGAGCAGTTAGGCATCAATCAGGCTGCCAGGGGAGTGGTTAGGGGGTGATTAAGCTGGGAGGAGAAGCAGTTAGGGGCAATCAGGAAGGCAGGCAGGTGAGCAGTTGGGAGCCAGCGGTCCTGGATTGTGAGAGGATGTACCGGGATCGGGCCTAAATGGGAAGTCAGACATCTTGCTAGGAGTCCCAGATTGGAGAGGGTGCAGGCTTGGCTGAGGGACACACACCACCGTGCATGAATTTTGTACACTGTACCTCTAATGTAGATATAAATTGCAATCCAATGTGGTAGATAAGTATGCAGAGATAAGACAAAAATACCATGGATGCATAGGAACAATGATTCAACCTAAAGGAATATGAGGAGTCTACATTTGAGCTAGTCGCTGTAGAGACAACAGTAGTCTTAATTAACATGGTGGCCTTGGAATGTGAATGTTGCATCTTAGCTAAGATATGTTATAGGAAAGACAAGTTGATTTAAAATAAAATAAAAAATGAAGATGAAAGAAAGGAAAGGAGGTAGGGCAGGAGGGAAATACAAATTTTTCTCATGATGGGTTGCACTTGTTTGTGCTGTGGTTTAACAGTCTCAGCCCTTCCTTTTTCTGTTTTGAAACTTTTCAGTAGGACTGGCCTTAAAATGTCATCAACAGTAGCAGAAAATGGGAAAGAATGAAATAACATTTATGATTAGAGTTAGCAAGAGAAGGTGGTTGGTTCTGGGTATTGTAATAGAATCTAGTTTGTACATATTTCATATCTTTCCACCCCCAATCTGTTTTATTTGGCAATTCCTGATGTAATTTGTGGTATTGCATAGAGAGAAAGAACAGTTTTTTAAAACTGAAACATGGATTTGTCACTAGGGATGGAAAGCAGATCAATTAATGATATTATATTACTTTTCCACTAATTGATACTTTGCCAAGACAGTAATATATGCATATCAGACAGAGAGGAGGACAAACTGTCGTTTTAACCTTGTAAAAAAAATAAGCATTGTAAAGAAATAATTTCAGTTGTTAGTAGTTTTAACTGAGAATTTTTCTCTGCTGTGATTGAGAATGTCACTCTGTCAGAATTCCAGAAGTGGATCAGAGGTGAGGAGTAGAGGGCCAGCAACAATTGTGCACAAACCTGAGATCTAAAATTTTCTCCCTCTTGAATTTTTTATATTCCTACAAATATTGCTTTACTATAAGGTGCATAGCATTATTGTTGTACTGCTTGGTCTTATGTCTTGTGCTTGGTATTGCAAACTCTCTGTTCCCTTCCTTCTGCAACTCCCTTTTTGTTCAATTATTCATTGAAATAAGCTCCCCTGAAATTTGGGAGAAATTAAATGTTATATCCAGATTCATACCAAATTAATTAACCATGATTAATGCTCCTACAATAAACACAAAAGGAATTAATCATGATTAGCAACATATTGAAACGCATAGCTCTGAATTTGAAGTTTCCTCTGCTCATTGTGTACCTCAGAAGCCTTGAAAGCGATGCATGGCTTTCTGCTTCTTTGCCCTTTGTTCTGTTGCCGAGGCCCTTCTAAGTCAGTGAGGGGCACAAAGGAAGAGATACATTTTTTACTTGTGGATTTTTTATTATCTCAACTATTAGAGTGTAAGGATGTTCAGGTGACTCTGATGAAGACCTCCTTGAAGGCAGTGACTGTGAATTTGCCTTCCTGCCCAGTATAGTGGGCGGCATAGTACTGGCCACATAATAGTCCCTCCCTATGATGTTGAATGAATGAATGAATGAACATCTATAAACCTTGAGCAAGAATTTCATCTCATTTTAATGTTTAAGTTTTATACATCTGAGAAAGGGAGTTCTGTTATTGTTGTTATTTATAACATGCTTTGAGTTTAGATACAACTATATAAAATGCTACACAGTTCTGTAGCACTTGCTTTTGCACTTTACTTGGTATTTAGTAAACACTGTAGTGACAACCATGTGCTATGCATATGTGCTTTGCAAATATTGTCATTTAATTTTCATGCACCCCTGGGCTATAGCGTACCAGATAAGAAAAATGAAGTACAGAGATGGGAAGTGACTCCGTCAAAGGCACACAGGTACTAAGTGAGAGAACAAAAATTTGGCTTCAGAAGCTGGCTTTTCTCCACCGTGCAATGCTGCTCTGCATTTTGTGTTGGGGACACATTACTTTTTAATGGCTGTGCCCTCTCCTTTGAGTAATGAAACAGATTCTTTGGTTTCATCTGGTTTCCTTGGTCTCTTCTCCTTGGAACAGACCCTATGGAGGGTGATGTGTTAATGCTTGGTGCCCCCAAATCCCTGAAAGTAAATATGGATGCAACAGATCTTTTTTATAACATGGCTAATTCTGGCCAAAAGAAATCCTCTGGAAAATGTTTAATCCTTCAGAAAAATCATTGCATCCCATGAATTCCTGATGGGAATATTTAAAAATTAGATAGGCAGAATGTCAGGTATTCATTCAACTGATCTATTTGATTCACTTTCATATCAGTTTGAAGGGGCAAATTAAACCAAGAAAACATAAAAATATGCGATTCCCTGTATCAGCCAATTCTCAGTTGCACACATCAGAGAGTTAAGTAGGAGAATAATTCCCTCGGATAGTAGGTATTTCACAAACTAAAAAGCCAGGCTCTCATAATAAATAGGAACTAAGAGATTCTGAGCATCAAGGGAAGAGCTAATTTCAGAGTGTCAGAGCTGCCTGGGTAAGGACCACCTCTCAGCCTCTATTCCTGGCCGTCTCCCCTTGCCCTGATGCACTCTTAAGACAGTTGTTACTATTTATTATAAATACTAGTGCCTAGTGCATGAAATTCGTGCCCTGCTGGGGTCCCTGCTGGCTGCTGGCCAGGTACTGCCTCCCTTTCCACAACCTCCTGCCTTGGCTGCTGACTTAGGCCTCTCTCCCTTTCCCAGGCTTCCTGCCACTACCAGGGACTCCCTCCATTTCCCCCCTCCCCCCACCAGCCCAGTCCCCTGGTCAAACTCTTGGACACCTCCTGGTCAAGGGAACAATTTGCATACTATGCTTTTATTAGTTTATACAGGATTTTCTAATCTACCTGTGTATTTTTGCACCAATATCTCAAGATTTAAAGGCCTAGAGGGGTCAGAGGTGCATATCTTAGCTGCCAAAGTGGGGATAACTTTCTGTCACCAAGTTTCCCTGGGGAGGCCTAAAAAATCAGGAAGAGTACTCAAATGCTGGGCAACCAGCACACATACACATATACACATATGCACACATGTATATCCAGGTAGATATCTTCAATGATAGTCCCACCCATACCACTTAGTGCTCTATATTTTTCCTACTAATAAGATAATTTTCAAAAGAATGCTCCTTTGTCTAGTTCTCTTGCAAGTAACTAAACAATGATTTTTTTAATGGTGGTTACAATTTCAATACATTTTTTTTTAAACTGGTGTGAGAAAAAGCCAGGAGTTTGGGATAAACTTCAAACCATTATGTTTAAACAGAGAGAATGTGTTAATCTTACATAGATTAAACCTCATAAGTCTATGAGAATCAAGTTTTCCCCTAAAGTAGTTCTTTATACTCAGAGATAAGTACTGCATGCATTATTTTATTTTGTGAAGAGCAAACATTTATTCAATATCAAATATCTAAGGAGAAGGCACTAAAAAAAAGAACTCACAGACATGCTGGAAGTCTAATTCAAACTCTTGGTGAAAAATTTTAAAAATTGCTTTTCAAATGTGTATCTGATTTAATGTTTTGTGTGTTTGTTATTAGATGACATGTCGTTATTTCTTCTTTTATTCGTCCAACAATAATTCATTGAGCTTCAGCTCAGTGCCAGGCTAGATGCAGGTAGAGTACCTAGTAGTGGCCACATTCCAGAGGCAGAAAGCACCACTCCTTTGGGAGTGATGAATGACTTCCATAACTCTGGTAGAGTCTCACTTACCAAGAGTGTCATGCTGCTTCTTAAATGACTGCACTGAAAAACTTGTTTTATAGAATGCATTTTATTTCAATCAAATAATTCAGAAATGTGGAAGATTGTTAAATAATGGCTTCTCATGAATTAGGCCTCCTGGGGTGTTTCTTGTTGCTCCTCCCATCAAGAGGTGAAATCCATTTTATCTGCCTTTTAAATCTGGGCCAAACACATGACTTTTATTGACTTAAAAGTGGCAAAGATGACAGTGTGCAAATTCTGGTGCCTAGATCTAGGCAGACTTTATTGCTTCCTCTTTTACTACTTGAGAACCCTCAGACCGCCAGCCTGTGAAGAAGCCAGTTTAGGCCACTGGAGAAGAACAGGACACTGGGAAGGTCAATGACATGTCCCCAGGCAACTGCCAGCGCCACTACCCGACATGTGAGGGAGGTGATCTTGGACCTTCCAGGCCCGAGTGAGCTGCCACATGACATCCCCAGCGACAGCAGCAGAAACACTGCCCACCTGATCCTCAGGGTTGTGTGTATATGGATGGTTTGCTAAGCAGATAGATAACAGGAAGTATTTATGAAATATTGTCACCACTAAATTTACCATTCTTGGATTCAGATTCTCTTACCACATCTGATTTCTTCTTATTCATCTGTAACTGGCCATTTCCCCAAGTTGGGTTGAATTCACTTACCTGATGAAATTAAATATTTCAGATGAGGATGATACCGGAAACTCTTCATTGTTCTGTTTGTATTTAACTACTTTTCCTGGGAAAGCAATTATGGATTTTTGCATAGTTTCACATAAATACTTAGAGAAAACAATTACATGTTCATAAATAATCCAAACTTAAAGTTCCAGGGAAGGAGGAAGACAGATGAAAGGAATTGAACAAAACCTTAGGAATGACATTATTGTAACTTCAAAGGTTACTTGGGTAAAACATTTGTGAGTCTCTGTGCAGGTCCTGTTCTTAACAACAGAAGGGCAGCTTGTGTATTCTGTGATTATACCTTGCCCAATGTAAGTCACAAATACGTTTAAAGAACTCATATTTCAGTAAAATCTCAAAAGGTTTGTTAACCAAGAAGAGCTTTTATCACCTGCTAAAGGATTCACATGATAACCAAACACAAACAAATACAAATGAAAAAACTAAAAATACAAAACACACACAAAAGCAAAATGCACTTTTCTACAACCTCATATAGATGTATATACTGAGGGTCAAGAAATCCCAATAACCATGTCCCACTCTTCAAGACAGCCAAATGAAGCCGGTTTCTGAGACAGCAAGCCCCAGCCCTTGCCTACCGGAGCACGTGCCTGAAATGAGTCTGCGCGTCCCAGAGCACTTGGCAGAACGGGTGTGAGGATCAGAAAACATCCGAATTGTTTCTCTCCATACTGGAGCTGAGACTGTTTATTTTCCCCGGAGATAAAGCACGGAGGCTTCCTTCCTGGGCTGCTGCTTACTGCCTTTTTCATTTTGAAGCCGGACCATTGTTACCTTCCCTCTGCCTTGGAGGGAGAGCAGCACATCTACACAAACCTGAACCCTTGTGCCAGTGAGGCACTTGGGAAGTGTGTTCCTTTCTGTCATTTGCATGGGAAAAGCAAAAAGTAGCGATTTCCCTCTGTACTCTTATCTGACAGGTAAGAGCCTATTAACAGTGCCTCAGATTGTCTCATGGAAATTAGACTCATTTTTCTAAAATGGAAAACATCCATCCAACTTGCCTTACCACATAGCAAATGGATAGATAGGCCTATTGCAAGCACACCTATTCTTTTTCAGCCAGGTGAAAACTCAAGGTTTGTCACATTTTCAGCTAGTGGTTATTAGAAATCTGTAGGACAATTAAACATCATTTGAAAAATTATGTTATAAAAAGAGAACATCAATATCAAGCATTATCTTTTAGAATTTGAATTGTTGACTTGAATTGCATCTCAGAATTTAATACATCCAGCCCCAAGGTAAATACTGTTAAGCAAGCTTGAACTCAGCTTCACGGAATTTAACATGTTCAGTTATAATATTTGTTTAAGAAGAAATTATCTCTAGCTCTTCTTTCAGATGTGTATTTGCTACAACTCTTTTGAACTTTGCTTCTCAGATACAATCCCTATGCCTGAAAAAAGTGTTCATTACTGGAAGGGAGTATGTGTGCCTTTTCCTTTTACTATCAGGATAACTGGGAAAATCTTTGGACTCAATAATTGGATAATCATACTTACTAGGATGAGTTCATCTTTTGAAGTCTTGTATGTGTATGATAAACCAGGGCTCATCAGATTCATCTAAACCACAATAACTTATCGTCACCATATTTATCAAAATGACCAGAAGGAAACTGTGAAGTGTCTTCAAGGACATACTATGTCATTTTACAAATAATATTGAACATGCAGTGGGCTAATACTCTTTAAAGGAATTAGCATTTTATATATCTTTGGCTTTCCTTTTGATAATGAGTTGTTGGGTATTAGAATTAGTTAATGAAGGAAACTATATGATCTCTTTTTTTGTAGGACCTGAAATACTATTCTCTCTCTCACCTTCTCTCAGTCTGCCTATTTAATCTTATAGCTAAATATTTATAAAGAATTCTGTTGAAAGAGATACTACTGAGGAATTATTTATGGAATATGTCATTCTGTTGTAACAATAATCTATATATATATATATATATATATATATATATATATATATATATGGCCCTAATATGCAAATAGACCGAATAGTGGAACAACCAAACAATTGAACAACTGGTTGCTATGATATGCACTGACCATCAGGGGGCGCATGTGTAACATGGCAAGCATTGGCTACAGAGTGATGGTGGGATAGGTGAGCAGGGTGCTAAACCAAGGTGGGGTCCCAGTAGCTGTCATTAGGGCAAGCCTCTGGTGGTTACCAAAAATTCTTTGCTCCCACATGCTACAGTCCTGCCCATTGCTCACACCTGCTGCTGGCACTGGCCCCACTTGCACCTGCTGCTGGTGCCTGGCTCCAGCCAGGATCACTCAGCACTGTCAGCAGATGTGAGCAGCGGTTTCTTGCCATGGTCACCCCTCAGGGCTTCTTCACCTCCCGCTGCTCCTGAGGGGTGATCAGGACCAGCAGCTGCCTCTTGCATCCACTGCCAGCAGTGGCCCTGGTCACACCCACAGCTGGCACCCAAGCCACCACATGCAGCCACTCCCAGCACCCAGAGCCAGTCCCATTCACTACTGGGGGCTTCTCTATCTCAGTCGGCTCCTGAGGGGCAATCAGGGAAACAACTGCTGCTCGCACACGCTGTTGCACTGGCCCCAATTGCTCTGCAATATCAGCAGGTGTGAGCATGGCTAGACCTATCAGTACATAGGAGTGGCAGCGACAGGAGCCATAGTGGACGGGGCCAGGCAGGGGCACAGAGGATGGGCCAAGACCATCCCTGTGCCCACTGCATCCTCATGGCCCACAGTTCCTTTCAAGGTGCATGAATTCATGCATTGGGCCCCTAGTAATATTTATAATAAGAACAATTTCTGTTCATTATATATTTACTATCTGTAAGGATATATGCTAAGAGCTCAATATATAGCACTTACTTTATCCTTACAAAATACTAGTGATAATATTTTTCTCCTTTTTTAATATATGTACAGAAACAAAAGGTCATCACATTTTAGTATTTCCTTTAGCTATTAGGGGAGATTTCTTTAAAGATAGACTCTCAATAGTAAGAGCAAAGTTGTGTAGGGCAGCAGTTATGTACCAGTCATTACAATATTGCCTTCTATGGGTTATCCTCATTAAAATAAGGAAACCCTATTTCATGGCTTCTATAATAGGTACTATCACCAGTACTACTTATTAGTAATAAATACTATTCTCATCTTCATTACTAGAGGCCTGGTGCACTGGATCTGTGCACTGGTGGGGGTGTGGTTGGTGGGGATCAATCCCATGGGAGATGCTGTAGACCTGCCCTCTGAGTGGCTGCTCAACCCCATCAGCTGAGCAGCACTCCCACTGTGGTAGCACACTGACCATCAGGAGGAAGCTCTTCCATTGAGCATCTGCCCTTTGATGGTCAGTGCACGTCATAGAGACTGGTCGACTGGTTGTTCTGCTGATTGGTTGCTGGGCTTTTATTATGTAAGATACCAAAGAGAAGACTTTATGCAGAGAGAAGTTAAATTACTTTACAAACTTAAAGGCCAGTGTAGAGGTTGGATATGAACCCAGGTAGTTTAACTCCAGACTCCAGGAAGATAAATTTCACATTATCATGTTAGTGTTTTATATGTCCTTTTGAGATGAGAGGTATTCATAACTAAATACCTACATATGTATGCTCACACACACATATCTGACACTCTCCTATTTTTTTGTAGAAGCGATCTTGCTAAGTGTTAAGGTAGAAAGAGTTTCTCTATTGAATAACGTAGGTAGTTCTGCCTGCAGTCTGGGAAAAGGGCTAGAAGACTCTTAAAAATTCCTTTCTGTCCCAATTCAACTGGGTTAAATGCTCCTTGGGGGCAGAGACTATGCAAATGTGCTCTGAGCTGTAATAAGCCCAAACTGCTCTTCCCGGACTGGTTAGTGCCCTTGGCTTTCCACAAGTCCCACAGCTGGGCAGCGGTCATGCTCCTGTGCGCCTCCACATTAGCTAAGAATGTCTTCCTTTCCCTCCTAATGAACTCTGCTCTGCTTCGACCACACCCATCGATGTCTCAACTACATGATGGCTGCCTATTAACAGCTCTGTTTTTAGCTTCTAAACTTTGATGCTGTGGAGGAAGCTTTTGGCCCTAGAATATAATGGGCACCTGATTCTCACTGACCTGCCAGAGAATGAGTGTGTAGGATTCCCTGCAAATCCACGCCAAATCAAGAGACTGATAGAAGTAATGAAGTCTGAATTAATGAGTACTTTTTGTTGCAAGTAAATCCCTATCAGGTTAAGACAAACATGGGATACATTATAAATCCACCAATATCATGGAACACCCAAATGAGTGAATTTTGGTTTTCAGTAATTCCATACCAGGACCCTTTATCACAAACCTAACCAGATTCTCAGTGAACCACAGTGAACCAGAGTCTCTTATTGAAAGAGGGAGAGGAGATTTTGCTTTGTGTTTGTTTGTTGAGAAATTGAAAATGGAAGTTAATGAATCAAGTCAGAAGCAGTATTTTTAGGATGTAGGTATTGGGCTACAATATAAATAAATTTTCTAGGGGTAAAAATTATTATTTAATAAAGGTTCTATGGAATCTGCCATGTCACAAATAAAATAAAATGTTCAATTCGCCTTTGGTGCCTATTTCCTTTTTCTCCTCTGTAGGGGGTGCGTTTAGAAAACGTGTCTTTGAAGGGGTCAGCATTTCTCATCACTGGAGAAGAAGTTGGCTCTTCTGAAAAAAAATCAGCGATTCTCCTCAAGATTGTCTTCTTCATCTGTGGGAAAGGCAAGAAGTATGTTTTCTGCCAGCATATAGGGTGTGTCTACACAAGGGTACTGATACCCTGACTACGTGCTGGAAGATAAGGACAAAGATTATCTCTATTGCCCTAACCAGTGTGGCTCAGTGGACAGAGCGTCAGCCTGAGGACTGAAAGGTCCCAGCTTTGATTCTGGTCAAGGGCATGTACCTTGATTACAGGCACATCCTCAGTGGGGAGTGTGCAGGAGGCAGCTGGTCAATGTTTCTCTCTCATTGATGTTTCTAACTCTCCCTCTCTCTTCCTCTCTGTAAAAAAAAAAATTAATAAAATATATTTTTAAAAAATAAAATAAACCACCCTAATTAAAAAAAAAAAAGAGTATCTCTCCTTACTCTGCCTTCTGTGACCTAAATTATAGTGTCTATTTGTGCCACCACATTAAAGCTGACAAGATCATATGGGGATGACTGTTTACCATGAAGAGCAGTATAGTACATACTAGTGGCCTGGTGCACAAAATTCATGCATGGCAGGGGGTCGGGGGAGGTGTCCCTCAGCCCAGCCTGCACCCTCTCCAATCTGGGACCCCTTGAGGAATGTCTGACCGCCCCTGGGATCAAGCCTAAACAGGCAGTTGGACATCCCTCTCACAATCCAGAACTGCTGGTTCCCAACTGCTCACCTGCCTCTGCCTCATTGCCATAATCTCTTCTGCCTGCCAGCCTGATCACTCTTTAACCACTCCCCTGGCAGCCTGATCAAAGCCTAACTGCTCTCCAGCCAGCCCGATTACCCCTAACTGCCCTACCCTGCTGGCCTGGTCATCCGTAACTGCCCCCCCCCCATGGCCTGATAACCCACAACTGCCCTCCCCTGCAAGTCTGGTCCTCCCCAACTGCCCTTTCCTGTAGGCCTGGTCCATCCCAACTGCCCTCTCCTATAGACCTGGTCACCCCTAACTGCCCTCCCTTCTGGCTGATCGCCCACAACTGCCCTCCCCTGCAGGCCTGGTCCCGCTCCAAATGCCCTCCCTGCAGACCTTCCCCCCCAACTGCTCTCCCCTGCAGGTCTGGTCCCTCAACTGCTCTCCCCAGAAGGCCTGGTCCCCCCCTGACTGACCTCCCCTCTGGCCTGGTATCCCCAAACTGCCCCCCCCTCTGCTGGCCTGGTCACTTCTAACTGCCCTCCCTGATGGCCTGATCACCCACAACTGCCCTCTCCTGCTGACCTGGTCACCCCCAACTGCCCTCGTCTGTTGGCCTGGTCACCCCTAACTTCCCACAATTGCCCTCCCCTGTAGGCCATCTTGTGGCAGTCATCTTGTGTCCACAAGGGGCAGCCATCTTGTGTCTTGGAGTGATGGTCAATTTGCATATTACTCTCTTATTACAATAGATAGGATAGTACACGGGTAAGAGCAGGGACTATGGGCTCAGACTGCCTGGGTTCATCTCTACTCAGTTGCTAATTACTTCTGTGACCCTGGCAAATTTTTTAAGCCCTCTGTATCTCTATTTCCTCCTCACAGTATTCACCTCATAGAGATGAAAGAATTAAATCTGTGTATGTATATAGAGTACTTACAAGTGCAGGTAGTGCCACTTTTGTGTTGCTGGTACTATCATCAGTAAGCCTTGATACTAGCATCCTTTGGAATGCTGACCTCATTTCCAGCCTCACTGCTTTTACCTCCTGTAGATCCTCATCACCTCACCCATCCATCTAAGATAATTGCCTCCAAACTGGTCTCTCCAACCCTCCTCCTTTGAATCAATCTCCCATGCAGATCTCTTGTTAATCTTTCTTTCTTTCTTTCTTTCTTTTTTAAAAAAATATATTTTATTGATTTTACACAGAGAGTAATTGAGAGGGTCAGAGAGTTAGAAGCGTTGATGAGAGAGAAACATTGACCAGCTGCCTCTTGCACATCCCCTACTGGGGATGTGCCCGAAACCAAGGTACATGCCCTTGACTGGAATCGAACCCTGGACCTTTCAGTCTGCAGGCTGACGCTCTATCCACTGAGCCAAACCGGTCCCAGCTTATTAATCTTTCTTAAATGATACTTTCCTTTCTTTCCATCAAAAATCACTTTCTCTGGGATAACATTACTCTTCTTTGCCAGGCACTTCAGCCCCTCTACAGAGTTTTCCCTGACTCATTGTAAACTTGTATTTGCAATGATTTCCTTTTCTCACTGCACTGCAGGAATGGCCCTGTCTTCTGTGGTAGAGGTAGAGTCCAGCAAGAGAGAAACCAGATGAAAGGAAGAGGTACTAAATGGACATTTCTAATTTCTATTGAGTAAATCAGGGCTTCTGAGATTGGTTCAAAGTAAGGCCTGGCTATATTCACGTTGAAGCCTGAGATCAGGCCACTCCAGAGGAATGGAGGAAGTCTCTGGATGGTGGGGCCACAGTCACCCTGTGACAGGAACACTGTTCCTAAACCAGCCCAGTCATGGGAAGCTTTGCTGAATGGGATGACATCATTTAGAAGCCTTACTGGCCGCTTTCTGGCAGAGTGAGAGGTAGCCAGATTAGCTGCTATTATAACTTGGCCTGTACATTATACTAACATAATATACCTCATAGCTTTCAGGAATATTAAACAGGAATGAAGGCAAGCACTGCCTTCCTAAGGGGCTTACAACATCTGTTTTCCTTACACCTTCTTCACTCTGGCTATCCACAGCAGAAATTGTTTTTCTTTTTGGTGAACTGGAATGGATTCATTTCCAGCATGCACTCTGCTGTAGTTTCTGATGGAATCTGTACATTGGGGGAGGCTATTGATATTGTAGTGATCTCATTTCTCATCTGCAAGATGTGTATGTGCGTGCTGTGTATTGCATCTCGGTGTGTGTTTTAGTTATATTTTAGGAAATTTCATAGCTGGCAGGGGCTCCTCTCCACGCTTCTTGCTTGTCTTTGTCTGCTCCCCATGAAACTGATCAGGTTGCCAAGTTCTTACTGACATCAAAGCAGGCTCTGGGCTCAGATCATCTCCGTGGGATACCGAGGAAGAGGAGAAATAGCTCTCGCCCAGAGAACACTTCTCTGGCCGAGGCCTAAGTAAATTCTGGGGCTTATCTGAGTAGTTTTTTCACTGGCCAGGCTCCTAGTAGAGGCAAACATTATAGCTGACGTCAATCGGCTTGTGTCCAGGTCCTGGACTAATGCTGAGCAAATCTCAGGACAACAAATCCTTCCCTTTTGGATCTTGATTTTTATAGCTGTTTTGCATGATGTTCTTTCAAACAGCAATGAAAACAGTAAACAGATTAGAAAGCAAAAGTCACCCATGACTACATTCCTTTCTCTGAACCCAAACGAGTACAATGCCAACCCAAACAAAGGCTAATCAATGGTCCAACAGAAACTCTGATTTTTAAAAGTTCTTCTTCTCACAGGCTGAAGAACCTGGTGCTTGTCAGTGTCATGTTCCTTAGCTGCATATGCTTCACATCTGTGCAAAGACTCTTGATTTTTGCTTCCCTTCCATATAGAGATATAGATGCAAGTCTGAGGCTGGCAGAACTAGAAAGTGGGTGACCTTAACTTCTGTGTCCAGGGTTTCCCCAATTTGGATACATTCCTATGCATTTTTAATTTTTTCCTCATTTTGCTCACGAGCCCACCTGCCCATGCTGTCCCCTGGTTTTCTAAGCTCACGAGTGAGAAACAAGAAAGCCTGCTGCTTACCACATCTTTCACCATCACCAAAATATATACTACTGTCCATCCCCACGGAGGCTTACCAACTGATGGGTCAAAGGGTCAAAGGATGAGTTTGTGTTTAAGGAGAGCTAACTTGGGAAAACTTACAGCAGGTGAAGCAGTTTGTGGAGAGATTTGTCTGGTTCCTAGTTGTGAGCAGGGAACACACTCAAACACACACAGGAAGGTCACATAACTCAGGTATACACAAACACACACAGCAGGCAAGATAACCCAGGACCTTGCAGGGTATGGATTTCCTAAGAGAGCAGTGAGCATTTATCTCAAGTATAGGAATGACCGTGATGTGTTTTCTTATTTCACCTGGAAGCAGGGAACTCGCCACCCTGGAAACTCTACTTAGAATCTTTTCATCATGGACGTTAGCCTTGACTACACTGTAGAGATGCAAAAAGAGAGAGAGAGAGAGAGAGAGAGAGAGAGAGAGAGAGAGAGAGAGAGAGAGAGAGAGAGGAGAAGGAAAAAGAAAAAAGACAAAGAAACTTTACCTGTCTCCTCAGCAGACACTCTGGTGTCTGTTTTTGGAATGAAAGCTTATCAGTAATGCTTTCAAATAGTCAAAAACATCTTTAAGTGATATCTTCTCATAGTTTTAGATTTTTCCCCCCATATCTCAGGGAACTTATGCAGCCAGTTTATTTCACAGCTTAGAGAAATAAGACCCAGTGGATGGAAAAATTGAGCCTAGAACTAAGATTTGTGTTCACTTCCTGCACCACACTCACTTACTTTAGAAAAATCATGAATGCAACCTATTCTGATGAGACTTTGTATAAGCTCCCTCCCCCAGCTATTTTTAATCCTCTGATAAGAAAGTTATGTGCAATTTAATATTGCATAACTCACTAATTTATTCCTATTAAGTGTTTGTGAAACATTTTGGAAAATAGTATGAGTAAAATAAAGCAAAGCAATGGAGGCAATTACTGCACTTGACAACAGGAATGTAATCATGCCCTTTATGAATTCATTGCTAATGTTTTATCCTTGTTCTTTCAAATGCACCCTGGCCATCACATGCATAAAAGTGAAAAACTGCTTTAATCTTTTCAATAGGAACTGAATGTTAAAAACTAACTAGATACTATGCAATGCAGCTCAACTTTTATGTGAGAAATATTTTACATAATTACAGTTAGTGCTAAAACTTTCAATGTTCTTATTAGCTCTCTCTACCCTATCTCCAAATTAACTCTACTCTAATCATGCTACGCTCTCTACTATCCCCAATTCACTTCACTTCTGGTGCAAAGATCAGGCTTGTGTGGTTTTCTTTTCTTTTTCTTTTCTTTTTCTTTTTGGACTGTCTTTCTTTTCCTACCTAAGTCATATCTTCAAGTTCAAGTTCATATTCTATCTCTACCTCTTTAATTCTTCTCTCTGGAAGTTATGCCTCTCTTTCCTTTAATTTAAACCTTGAAAATATGTAATTTACACCACAAAATGTTATGGTTCATTGAATCCAATATGGTGTAACTTGCTGATTTAGCAAATTAAGCTAAAATTTGCACTTAGATGGTGAACATTTTTTATTCAGGCATCATGTCTCCCCTGTTCCTACAACACCCAGCATTCAAAAGCAGAAATAGATGTCCAGTAAGTGTTTGCTTTTGATTAGCCTATGACTGACTAAGGGTTATGTGACAGGAAGCACAGATATTGCTATTCAATGTGCGTGGTCCATGGGCCAGCAACATCAACATTTCCTGGGAGCTTATTAGAAATTCAGAATCTTAAATCCCATTTCAAACTTGCTGATTTAAAAAATTCAGTGATTTGTGAAGTTTGAGAAACAATATTAGGTTAGGAGAGAGGGACTCCCCACTGAGTTCTGACCAACATGATGCAGGTGTGCAACTCTCCTGGCCAGAACTATTCACAGAGGAGGGTGATTCTTCAGGATCTGTGGTCATCAACACCTTAGAGAGTCTGGTGAAAACTTCAAACCCTCTTTTGAAAAAAATGAACATGGACACACAGTATTTTACATGTAATTTATGAGTTTGAATGATGCATTAAACATATAAACAAATGCTTTATAAATAGGTGCTATTGATACTGCATGAGAGTCCCTGTTGAGGATCATAAGTATATGAAAGTCAACAATTATTTATCTACCTGCTGAAGTGCCTGGTTGTGTGTTGCATATTTATTGTTGAAAAGCAAGGAAGATCTAATTGGCCATCCTCTCTAAGGGTTTAGTATTTTGGTATTCGCACTAAGTGTTTGGATAGACAATACCAATTACATGTACTTTTGCTCCTATAGTTGGAGTGATCAATATTAGTGTGTAAAAGCTAATTTAGCTATAAAAGAGGCCTTCATATAATAGATTTAATTCATTTCAGTAATACAGTGAACTTTGATTTAAGCAGTTAAGATTGTCTGCCTAATTGTGTACTTCATTAATTTTTCCCCCTCTTTCTCCTTCTTTTAACCCAAGCAAAGGGCCATATGCTTTTCATGTATTTTTAAAAAGTCCTTTGGGGTGATGATCTGAATTGCTCCTAATTATCAATTAAATTTTATCCAAGTAGATTGTTAAAAGTTTAGATGAGCCCAATTAGTGAGATCTTCACTCTAACAGTGGAAGTGGAGTTGGTCGCTTTGTCTTTTTTGTTAGACAAAAAGAACAGATCAGTGTTAAGGGGGGATTATGGAAATGGATGCTAAAAATAGAAGACATAAATTAAGAAGGTTTGACCAGGGAAGTTCAAGAAGTAGCCTCTCTTTTTGGTAGTGAGTCTTTCCAAATGCTAATAATATTAATTTGAAAATACATGACCCTATTTATGCTAAAGGAAGTGACAAATTAATGGCTATGCTGACATTTTAAAACAACACAGTTATATATCCTTTACTAGTGCTTTTTCTTGAGAGAAATAATATCCAAACATATATTAAAGGCAATTTATATTTGCCAATCAATGATGTGAAATTGGGTTAATAATATTCTGACAATTTAGACAAGGCATCTGTGAGCACACTCAGAAGATATACCATCTGATACTCTTCTATCAGTACAATCCTAAAAGCACTGCCCAGAAAACTTGGTAAACTATAAAGTACTTAGAGTCTCTCTGAGTAGATTATGGCTCAGGGCAAACCAGTCTCTATTATAAAAACGCAAATGGCCATCATGCCATCATGCTGTCATGACCAAAGGCTAAAAGGCACCTGCTGAACATCATATGATTTCTTTCATGGGAACAAGTAAGTGTTGCCCTGTTCAAGTCTCATCTTCCAATGAAGGTTAATTTAAGTGCTCCTGAGAAGGAAAGGTTAGGGCAGGAAACTATTCTTATCTCCATCCACAATTGTCATCAAGGTGGGTGGGACTGCATGCTCAGCGAGGCACCATGGGTGGGCAGGGACTTGACACTGGGTCCCTTGGCATGCCAGGTATGGGTCTCCCACAATTCCCCGCGGTGGGCCTCTAGTAGTCGAATGAAAAATAGAGTCACAGGAGGAGTTCTAGAGTTGGTATCAAGGGCTGGCTAGTAACAACAAGGTGAACCAGATTGCCTCTTTCATTATTCATCTCCAAAACAAGTTTTAGACTATTTCACATTCTCCATTATTGAGAGACTGGATGTGGATGTGAATCTTGGCTGAAAGAAACAAAGAACTGGATTCCATTTCATTGGATTCAATCGTATACATTTGTAGAGCACCTAGTTTAGGTCTTGGTTAGTGTAGGAAAGGGAGGTGAAACAAAGAGGCTCAAGGGTCGGTACAATTAATAAGAACTGTTTTCTAGCCTTAAGAATTTTGCTGTCTAGTTGGGGAAACAAACACTAAGGGTCAAATGATTGATGATATCTGGAACTGTTAACCCTAGGAGACTAAATAAAGTGAAGAAAGGAGTCTTCATTATTGTTCTCTTTTAATTCTTTATACCTTCCCTTTCATTTTCTCGCCTTATTTCACTGGTTAGAAGGCTGTAGTTTTATAAGGATAAAAAAATCTTATTAAAGTGCAACTCTATACAAAATATCAGGCACACTTCAGCAGGGGCTAAGATATCATTGGAACAGCTGGTTTTTATGGAGCCTCTGAGAGCATCTAATATAGACCAATTTTATTTCTTGTTGCTTTTTCTGAGTGGAAAGCGAACAATTGCACACTGTCATGTTCAGATACTTAAGAAAACATCTGGGTTAAGCCTTCAGAGTGGGATAATGTGACCTGACTTGTTTGGGATGAGGTCACTTTTTGACATTTGTATCATATCAGTTCAAGGGCAGCCACATGCCAAAGGCAAATGACATTTGATTTCCCACTCAACCTTCAGTAGACACTTGGTTCCCAAGAAAAGAATTATGTTAGCAAGAAAAGTGCCTTGGCTTTTGCCTAATCTGCATAACAGATTTTTAAACAGCATAGCAAATAAAGTGGGATCAGCAGAGAGAAGCGGCAACAGTGATGAAGTTATTTATGATGACAACCTGCATACTACTTTGAAATCAATATCAATAAAACAATTATAATAATAGCAATTTATCTCTGGGACATGCAATTACCAAAAGCCACAATGGCCCTATAGCAGAAGTCCTGATAAATATTAGGGCAAGTTGAATAATATTTTGTTGCTAAAAATTCAATATATTTGAGCTCTTTTTCACTTTCCAGGGTAAACTATGGAATCAGGGAAAGATGGAAAAGTTAAGAGTAATGTAGATAAATGATAGGCCACTTCATCTATGACTGGAAAGCCAGAAAGAGAGATGGGAATGACTCAATGATGAATTTGGACTAGAGATGAATCAATGACAACATTTATATGCAGAAATCTAGAATGAAGAGAAAAAAATAAGTCATTTTTGGAAACTATTTATTAACATGTAGGTATTATGGCCTTTAAATTAATTTCAGTAACTAAAAAATAAAACGCTATCTAGAGCTAGAAGGCATCTTGGAAATCACTATAGCTCACGGTAGTTAAATGATTTAATGACTGTCATATGGTCACTGTTGGAGTTGGGGCAGGAATATGTGCATCCAAATTCCTGCCTGACAGCTTTGAGGGGAAGTGGGTTTTCACAGAGCCCTCAACTCTGTGCGCTGCTTAAGCAGAATGTGGCAGATGGGCTGTGTTCATTGCTGCTCTCACCAACATGTACAAGTATTGGGATGCTACATGGTAGAAGGTTTAACATTTACTCGTCGATATCTTTTCCCCCCCACTCATTGTTTATCATCCTCCTTGGAGAATGTTAAATATTTTGAAAACAATACAATTATTTTCCTGAAAGGTTATATAACCAAGTAAAACCACTAACTAGTAGAGTTAAAAAATTGCAGTTAAACTTTATTTTCAAAGCAAATTACTTTCTCTCTTTTGATGACCCGCTTTTCAGCAGCCACATACAGAGATGGAAAAAGTCTGCATGCCCCACTGTGGCTTTCATTCAGATCATGTTACTCCAGCAAGAATTCTGAATCTGGACCTGTTTTCCCCTCAACACTGGAAGATTTGTCTGTGATGAATGTAAATTGGAATTATTAACTTATCTGTTGAGATGACATGATTGATTTACATGCCTTTATTTATTTATTTTTAAAATATTTTTTATTGATTTCATAAAGGAAGGGAGAAGGAGAGATAGAAACATCAATAATGGGAGAGAGAATCATTGATCAGCTGCCTCCTACACCCTCCATCAAGCACGAAACCCCGGGCATGTGCCCTGACCAAAAATCAAACTGTGGCCTCCTGGTTCATAGGTCAATGCTCACCACTGAACCATGCTGGCCAGGCAGATTTGCATGCCTTTAAACTGTGTTTTTGTTTCTAGGTTTGTGTCTTAATTTTATTTCTAAACATATTTGTTCTTTTATCCTCCACGCTCTTGGCCTCAGAATGAAATAACTGCCACTGCTGTCAGACCAATTATCCATCTGGCTACATTCTGTAAAATTCTTTTACTCTTTTTTTTTAAACCTCAGTTAATTAACTACAGTGAATATTTCATTTGTTCATTCATTCCTTTGTTAAGCATTACCTCTTTGTTAGGACCACTGTCATCTCTGGGGCTGTAACGATAAATGAGACAGGGTATTCTACCCAAAAAGGTTCAAAAGTAAGTGACACAAAAGGTCATTTCAAGGGAGTGTGAGTATGCTCTGTTTGGTTTGCCTCATAAGATCTGACATATATTGTTAGCATCCTTAGAATCCCTTAATCATTAGGATTTATCAATCATGGTTTTCTCTGGGACTTCATATATTTTTATTTGTAGCCTGTAACTCCTCAGCAAAGAGGTTCTTCCACAAGTTTACTACTTAGCCCTAGAAAAATATATCTATACTTCCTTAAGACAGGCTCCTGAGGTCCACAGAGCTTAGGCGCTAAGTCATTAACACATGAGAAGAAAATACATGATGCTTATTTGATTATGTAGGTCTCATTTGGTGAAATCTTCCTTAGCTCCTTTTTACTATGGAGTTAATGCATTCATGATGTATTCTGGAAATGAAATTAATTTTGCTGAGAAAGGTGATATTTTTTAAAAAACGTAAGGTTTCTTATACATTTCATTATTTATAATAGATCCCAACCAGAAGAAAACAGAGGGCATCTAAGGTAAGGAGAGGTACAAATTGATTCCCAATAAGTGCTGCTGCTCTATGAGGTTCTACTTCCTGAGAGGTGCCATCCTGACAATGTGTACAGAGTGAGAAGGGGGACTTTTCTGTTGATTTCAACACAGTGGTGACCTAAGACTTACAGACAAGTAGCCACATTAAATCAGTTGTTATCCACTACGAGATCTGCACTTCCTTCGAGAATTCATGAAGGAACTGACAAAAGAAAGACAATTCCTACAACATATGGTCATTTACTTACATTTGGAAGAAGGAAATTTCAGAATCCAAAGGATTAAAATGAATGGAGAAAAAAAATAACAAAAAACCAAAAACCTTAAAGGCAATCTAGTAAAGCTTAATCATAATTTACTTTCTAGATTAGATTGAGGAAATTCTAGAATTAAAATGTTGAGGAAAGAAACATTAGCAAGGGACTTAATTTTTTAAAAAAGTCAAGAAGTGTAGTGAGAAAGATGTATTTCTTTAAATAAAATTTAGGCTTTGGTTTGAAATTCAACCACTATGAAAGCAGTTTAAACATGATTCTTATGTTTGTTTCTCCAGAAACAAATCTTTACAATATATACACACCAAGTCTGCCCAAAAACTTAGATCTTCATTGTGTACCATGCCTTCTGGACAGGCAGTGTGATTGAAGAGATAATGAACTATAATACCAAGGAATGGAATTTCTCTTGGGAAGCAAAAATGCATCAGGAGACCTCTTATTTTCATGTGTTAGCAAAGTAAAGCCTATTAGTGGTTTTGGCAGGAGTTTACATAAGTTAACGAATAAGGAATATGAAAGCTTATACTTCATTAGGCTGACAAGAAATCAATCACATTTGATGAACCAGTGAGTTAGATTAAATGCCAGGAAGTTCCCTGTGAGTACTCAAACCTGACCCACCTCTGTGCAGAGGTCAGACAGGTACCGTACTTGGAGGTACTACTCACAATGTCAGTGCCTTGGAGTTCATTAAAAAGCATATCCAGAAGCAGCCTATTCACTCTTTTGAAAATCTGTGTGTCCACTTCTTGGCTCTCTTTGAATTGTTTGTAGCAGCAGCTTAATTGCTTCCTGGCTTCTTGAGCTCTACCGCTATCAATTGCAAGAAAATGTTATCATCCTTACACCAATGTAAAGAGAAATAGAATGTTATGGAAGCCAATCATGACATGATACAACACTGGATTAGCGATCATTGCTTCAGCCTTCTTACAACTAGTACAGATTAAAATTCCCATTTCTGCCTTATGTATTTTAGGAATATCTCTGTAAAGTAGCTATACCTATTATCTCTCACTTTAAGATAAAAGGTGACTTTTTCCAGTAACATATAAGAAGGGGTTGTCCTGATGTTTTTTCTCAGTTCAATGGACCAAGCCACACAATAGAATTTGGAAGTCAAGTTTGGACAAGTAGTACAGTAGAAAAACCACTGTGTCAGCTGATATTCTAAAGGAAATCTGCCTTTTTTCTACTTCCAGAGCAAGCCATGCCACCTTGGGCAAACTGTGTCATCTCAATCTATGAAGAGTTTCCTCATTTGCGAAGTCATTCACTCTTTCAATATCTGTTCTTCTAACATTATGTTTTAACCCTTTGCACTCCGAACCATTCTGGACATTGGCTACCAGCTACTCCGAACCATTCTGGACATTGGCTACCAGCTACTCTGAACCATTCTGGACATTGGCTACCAGCTACTTAACGCTACTTTGCGAAACATGCGTTGAATTAACTCAATTCCCCGTAATCACTAATAAACTGCAATGTCCCCTGAGAGGGGACATCCGAGTGATATGCTAGAATTCCGATGTCCCCTGAGACGGGACAGCGGAGTGCAAAGGGTTAAAATGTGCTTTCCCCCCCCCCCCAACTCTAAAATCCTATGGATCCATAATATTGCATGCTTTTTCGAATTAAAAATGTCTTTAATAGTACTGGCCAGGTGGCTCAGTCAGTTGGGGTATTATCTGGTACAAAGAAAGGTTGCGGTTTTGATTCTGCTCAGGACACATATCCAGGTTGCTGGTTTGATCCCCACATGAGTGGGTATGGGAAGCAACAGATGAATGTTTTTCTCTCACCTAGATATTTCCCTCTCTCTCCCTTTCTCTCTCTGAAATCAATGAAAACATATCTTTAGGCGAGGATTTAAAAATTATTTATAAAAAGAGTGTTAATTTAGGCACCAGGAAGCCCTTGATGGGGCAGAGAGAGTACTTATTAGCAATACTAGAATAGTGAGTCTGCAAGTCCTCTGTGGGGTTGCCAAGAAGCTTAAGATTATATTATTAGAACATTTAAAACCTCTTACAACTCTGACTTCTGTGGGAAACCACAGTCATACCCTATTTCAGGATTATTTGTGCTTTAAGTATTTGTTGTAAGCACATATTGATTATTGTTATAAGAAGTGTATGCCAGCAAGAAATGGCAATCATAAAATAGTGCCATGTGTATAAACCTAGTCCAAGATGATAAAGTACACAATGGATTGGAATTTGATGAATGCCTTGTTTTGTCTGTTTATTTGTTTGTTTGTTTCCTTTCTAAGTACATCTTCATACTTCTCAGTACTTCACTCATCAAACACTAATGGAACACAGTATTCATTACATGCAAGGCTCAGAGGCATGGATGCTGTGTTTAGGGAGAAATATTGCTATAGGTGTTCATTAAATTGTTGTTGACCCATAGAGTGATGGTTGGAAATAATCCTTTAGAAGAAAGCTTCTTTGGAAGTGACTTGCTTGCAGATACTTTAATTTCTTGATTTTGTGTTAGATTCAACAATTTGAAAATTATCAGGGTGCCGTAAGATCTTCTTGGGGGAATAAAATTTAAGAAGCCACTACACCATTTTGCTGCTACGGAAAGTCTCAGAAGATAACTCGGAAGGAAATAGGAGTGCTATATTCTTAAAACAGTCCAAGAGAAGTCATTTATGACAAAATACTATATGATATTCTGTATTTCTGACAGCCAATCAGTTCCCTTGACCAGTAAACTTCTTTTTTAAATGTAAGACTAGTTCCGCTTGTTCCATTGTAGTAGAAATAGAATAACTTACCTGCCCTGGCCTTCTAAAGTTAGAGCTGGTTAGTAAGTTATTGGAAGCCATCTCTTCTCCAAGTTGTCTCTTCATCTTTTCCAACTGGGGCTCTATTAGCTACTTTTTAATGAAAAACCTTCTTGGAAGTTTCCTATATCACAGTTTAATGCTGGTAAAGTTTTTTAAATGTCATTAAAAAAATACACAAAGGTGGGTGTGTATATTAGGATAGAAGAAGAAAGGCAGCTTGCTCACAAATTACTCCAGAGGTAAGTGCTGAAAGAGAGACTGGGTGTATCGCAGGAAATGGCTGGACCTGATGTAGCTTAAGAAAGCAGCTGGAACCATTGGACCCACATGTGTTAGGAATGTGGTCTAGACGCTAAGGCCTGTGTGCAAGCTTATTACTGTCAGTAAATTCCGTAGGCTTCAATCACTCTCACCCACACCATAGTACCTCAGTGAGGGTGGGGGTATGTTTTTACACAGGGCTTCCTCATCAGTTGTTCCTAATGCAACAGGAATGCGGTAAAATGGTACGTGGTAGACTTCTGACCCAATTTCTTTTTATTCTCAAATATGAATATTCATTGCAGCTTGAACCAAATGCATGGTGGTGGGAGCTCCTTAATTTAGAACTTAGCTAACAAAATAATATAGATCATTTAAAACACCCAGAACTGGACAACTTTTTTGCATGGGGATGTTCTTATGAAATAGATATATTTCATACCAGTGTTTTCAAGATTTACTTGTTCAAATCTTTTACTGTGATGAAATTCTCTTTTCAGAAAGACAAACAGTTGTCACCATAACGAAAAGAAGGTGGATATTTCCCCCGTGTTCTAGCTCAGTGGTCTGTTTTACATGCTCGGGCCTTCACTTCGGTGTCTAGAGTGGTTGTCTATATTGTCACTGGCAGTGTGATGCAGAGCGGGTTCTCGGCAGCTCTGGCCTAGGGTGCCATACATTCCGGCATACTTGGGAAATCTTGGCCTTGTGTTTTATACCTCTGTTAGTTATTCACAGGGCACCCTTTGACTTGTGACAGTGGCCTGGTTTGGACAATAAATGACAATGACAGTCATAATTAACATAATTTCCCCCCCTCCCCCACTGTGATGGCCTCCCATGTGAGGCCAGAGCTACTACTGAGGGACGGGGGGTGTTTGTTATGGGTGGTTTGACTATTTAAAAAGATTTTGCCTGGCACCCAGTGTTCTCCTTTTGCCAGTCGCCAGGCAAAAGTAAAGTCAAAATAGGAATTTGGTAAACAAAGTAGAGAACATGGGTAAGGGGCAGATACTGAAAAGATTTGAAAGAAGGAAATGAAAAATAGAACATTCAAGAAATATATAAAGCCCTAGCCAGTTTGGCTCAGTGGATAGAGCCTCAGCCTGTGGACTGACAGGTCCAGACTTGGATTCCAGTCAAGGGCACACACATGGGTGGCTGGTTCGATCCCTAGTTGGGGATGTGCAGGAGGCATCCAGTCAATGATTCTCTGTCATCACTAATGTTTCTATCTCTCTTTCCCTCTCCCTTCCTCTCTGAAATCAATAAAAAACATATTTTAAAAATTCAATAAGAAACATATTAAAATATATATATATGAATAGGCACCCTCTGAAGAAGGCAAATAGTATTGTTGTTTTTCCAGTGTTTCTTCCACTGTTATTTCTCTAATGGCATTTGTCTTAGCACTTCCCCAGTCAGATATAGCCAGTTATCACCTGCCTCAACATTTTGTTTCTGTCTGCAAGGTCTCTGTTCTGGCACTAGTTTGCTTTTTACTTTTTGGTCCTTTCTTCTGGTTAAATTTTCTCCAGATTCTATTTATTCAAATCTTTTTTTTTCATTAGGTTCAATCAAATAATAAATTTGAATAAAAATTAGAATGGCTTAATGTGCCTTTTTCAATAAACTTGCGTTTTTAACAGACCATTAATTTCCTTTTCTGTAAATTGATTTTACAGATGGAGGAAGGGAGAATGAGAGAAAGAGAAACATCGATGTGAGATAAATATATTGATTGTTTGCCTCCTGTATGCTCCCTGACCAGGCATTGAACCTGCAAACTAGGTATGTGGCCTGGTCAGGAATGGAACCCACAACCTTTTGGTGCACAGGAAGATGTTCCCACCAACTGAGCCACATGGGCCAATGCCTTTTTGTCTACCCAAGAGTATGTTATGGAAGGGGCAGTGGCTGCAATAAAAAAAGGTGGGGGGGAGATATTCTGAGCCACTGGACTGGTTGACTCTTTAATTCACACCTAAAGTCCTCTTCAAACTCCACATGCTAATACTTGGAAGATAAACTCTTACCCAAGGTCCTCACTACCCTTAAGTCTAATTGTTCACAGTGTTGTGACTGGTGATTCATGCTATTTTTGGCTTTTGAGAGTAGGATATTTCTTTCTAAAAACAATAGATAATTTAATTTATTACTATCTGTTTCCATGTGTAAGAGCCATTCCCACTTCCTACTCTGTCCAGCTTTGGAAAATGCAATGACTCTTCTCATTGTGTACTTGGATTTCATAAATGTTAGAAGAGAGTACAGCTCAGTTTGTACCATTGTAAGGCTGGGTGTAAGTTATCTTAACATAGGGGTTTAGGTAATAATGTTCATAAACATTTACAATTCTGGCCTCTGAATATAAAACTGCTAAATTTATTTTTCCTTTTCATACTCTTCTGTAATTTCTTTTCTGGATTATATTTTACTGAGTATTAAAAATAGAATCCTTTTTATAGAAGCATTATATTATAGTATGTTATATTTCTTGGTCTCCTTTTATGTTTCCTCCAAAGTCATGGCTAGATTTGTTTCCTTTTCATCTTAATAAATCCAAGATTTATCCAAATCCCAGATATATTGTAGCTATAGTAATGTTTATTAAGTTAAAGAATGCATTGCTGTCATCTACAGATGGAGACTAACTGATTTCCTCTAGCTCTTCCTAATTCACAGGGCAAATTGAGTGGCTCCGTAAAGGAGGTCTCGCCTTTGAGTGGTCTTCTCTAACTCCCTGTTTAAAATTGATTTTAGAGAGAAGAAGAGAGAGGGAGAGATAGATAGAAATATCAATAAGAAAAAAACATTGATTGGCTGCCTACTGAGGATTGAGCCTGCAACTGGGGCATGTGCCCTTAATCAGAATTGAACCTGGGACCCTTTCAGTCCACAGGCAGACACTCTATCCATGGAGCCAAACCAGCTAGGGCTATATGAACCTTTTATATACAACTTCTTATTTTTTTAAAATTTCTCAGATTCTTTCTCAAGAGACAAAGGACTATATTTTGAATCTTTTTTCCCCCCAAAATTAGGAGGTCTTATTTAATGTGAAAGTAATATAAGTCTGTGTTTCAGGAACTAAACATGTGTACTTTTATTCAGTATGAGGATCTCAACTTGATACTTCATTGTAAAGCTGGATTGTGGCATGAAGGAAATTAAAGCAATAACACTCAGGTGTAGGTCATTTCATTTTTCTTCAGTGTTAATGTTTTATAAATCTGAATGTGGATGCATGCCCACATAACTGGTAAAACTGTAATTGCGCAGTCTGCTCCTAAAAGAAGATTTTTAGTATTGGGTCTTTTGTGCCCTCCGTGTTTCAAGGACATTTGTGCAAACACTTACCATTATAGATGTGCGTTGACTTCATGCTGCCATCAAGCAGTGTTTGACCCAGTCATTTTTCATGTTTATTTCCACACCTAATCAATGAGGATGTTGTGGAGAAATATGTGAACATGAACATCACAATTATATACACATGGTATTACAAGAGAGGTGATCGTCTTAGTACTTAGAAACAGAACCACCATATGTTTGCTCATAATGTGAAGTGCAAACAATATCTACAGGGAGCAGAAGTTCTGCATTTCACAGTATTATTTAATTTTATACAGGCATTTTACAAGCTATTAGCAATAAGCAACTTCCAGTATCTTTTACCCTGAAAATAAGAGCTGTTAGAAAGCTTTTACCTATGGATCTGATTAGGAGCCAGTTGTTTAAATTCCTCCAGGGAACTTTATCCTATCATGCCTGTCTCACCATATCATTCAGAAGAAGATAATTTAAGACCAAACTGAAGGTGAGGGGCAGGGTCTGGAGCCAGGCCTCAACTAGTCATACTCTTCAGGGTCAGCTGCATGCTCCCGAATGTGACTTTGTTTGCCTTAAAAAGGAAAACATCTTAATAGATATTTAATAAAAGATTCTACAATGGGTGGTACTCAATCCATTTCCCATCCCCTACGTCTTAATCTACTCAGTTGAGCTCTGTGAGATTTATTTTACAGATTTATTTTACTTCCAAAGGCTATTTGGAAGTTTATTTATGCCAATAGTCAATATTTAGTCATTGAAAAGGCAGGTCTCTGTAATGAGTAACATTTTAGAACATAAAGAGTGTGGCCCAAGCACATTTAACTTACCTTCTTAAATTCTGGATTATTTTTGAGAGCTGCTGATCTGCATAGGCACCAAACAGGTTAAAAACTGAACACATTACACATTTAAATGTTATTGTTCCCCATTTTTTTTCTAAGCCATGTGGCATTTTATTCATATATACTAAAAGTAACTCACCCTCAGAGAGTTGGCCTTAATTGTTAGGTATTCCACATAGTATTCCACATAAATGTTAGAACTTTAGGTAACATATAAAAATTCGCATTTAAAATTAGATTTTCTTGCCTTTTTGAGAAATACAAGGAAAATTATTCTTGAGGGATACTATATACTATAGTGTGAGGTATATACAGGGTTCAGTATTACATTAGTTGTTATTCACATTATAAATAAAAATGATTTAATTTTTGTTTTTACTTTTCATTTCAAAGTCAATCAAAATAAAACGTTATATATTATAAAAGGTAAAAGTGGTGAAAAGCAATTTTTCCTTAGCTTTTATTATTTTTGTTACTCTGAAAGCCAGAATGCAAAATTTCCAAATATTTGGAACCTAAGATAACTTTATCCATTTAGAAATGAATTTTATAAATAGGTTAAGAAACATTATTTGTTGTAAATTTGGGAATGCTAAAAATAAAAATAAAAAGGTTACCTGTTATCTATTGAATTTCATCAATGCAAATGCTTATTTGTATTTATTTTCATATATTTTCTTTGATCTTTATATTAAAACATTGGTGTGCATAAAGCATTCATATCTGTTAATTTTGTTTTCTTATATTTTTAGTTCAATTGCACCTGTAAGGCATATTATGAACAAAATAAAATTTCACCTTTTGTCATATTCAAGGCTTTCCCATTTAGGCTTCTCTAAAAATGGTGTATAACTCATAACAGTGCAAGTTGGAGGGAACAAAAATCATGGACTAGATTTCAGAAGTGTAATATTTTTGTTTGATCTTTAAATAATCTATGATATACATATTAAAACTTCATATTGTTGAATTTAGTGAATTTTTGTATTTTAAAGATGCATTATGAGAAATCAAATGAGTAACTGCTTGATAGTGTTTTGAACTTTGGTTAGTAGAATGCAAATGTAAGGTGGTCCTGTCATCTTCATCTTTGCTGTATGCGGGGTCATCTTCCGTCTTTACCCTGCCCACAGTGGAGAGCTTCTCTTCCTCTCAGTATGCCAGGCCAACATTTGATTTTACACATACACGTATTTTTCTCTAGTGACTGTCCACATAATTTTCAAACAGAGAAGTCAGAGAAAACTGGACAGCAAGAAAAATGAAGTTCAATTATTTTTCATGTCTTTTGTATGCTATGGCCTTTTTCTTTTATTAACATAAAGGTATTTCCTTATGTTGTATAGAAATCAACTTCACATGTAATTTTAATGTATTTGGCAAATAAAAATAAAACAGTCCCACCTGGCCTGTGTTGCTCAGTGGTGGAGCATCAGCCCATGGAACCAGGAGGTCACAGTTCAATTCCTGATCAGGACACATGCCCAGGCTGTGGGCTCAATCCCCAGTAGGGGGTATACAAGAGGCAGTCAATCAGTGATTCTCACTCAGCATTGATATTTCTATCTTTCTCCCTCTCCCTTCCTCTTTCTGAAATCAATAAAACATTTAAAAAATAAAACATTTTCCTAATTAGGTTAGTAAACATAGGTCTTTGGATTCAAATGCTATTAACCTCCTAAACCTTAGAAGTAAAAAATATGTTTCTCATAAATTAAGGAAAGTATCTCTAAATGTTACAGCAGACTGTAGAATTTCAGAGTGAAGATGGGGTTGGGAAGAGAGCAATCAAAGAACTTGTATTTATACATGCACAGTTCATGGGCACAGACAATAGGGGGTGAAAGCCTGGGGCAGGGCTCGGGGGAAGCTAGGTGTTAATGAGGGACATGTATAATACTTTCAACAGATTTTTTTAAAAAGCGATTTTCCATTTCAAATATCTGAAGACTGAGATACAAATAGGTTCTAAATTGCAAATAAAAGTAATTCCTTCAAAAAATATAAAAATTATTTTCCCTTTTTAAAGTGATGGTTTAAATTAGTAGGGTTAACAAGTATATTTTTCCTTGAGAGTTAGTTTTTTAAAATATTCAGTATAATAATTCTATGGCATGTGTAAAACTTACAAGTGTTGATCCATCCTGATAAGACAAGCCTTTTTTATTTAGGTCACTGTTGGTCATTCATTTTACAGTACTTACAGTCTATTTAGGATGCCATACTCTGCTAGATAACTCAATTTTAAAACTACATTATGTTTCAGAGTGATCTTTATTTTAATAACAATTTGGTCACTATATTAAATTTATGGGATTAAAATTATTCTAATGTGTTGATTTTAATATCTAGGTTGTAGAATATTCACTTTCTTAGTTTATCTTTTTAATAAATCCAACCATCCTCCAAAATGATTAAGATTATTGCTATTGCTTATTACACACCAGAAATAATAATAAACACAAGTAAACTAAGCTTTATAGTTTAATTTGAGAATGATTCATTTCCTTTTTTCTCTACTAAATGGATCTTCATAGACTTTTTAAAATTCAGGAAACCTTTCTTACCATTTGAAAAATAGTGTATTTTGAACATTAATCATAATATTCAATGTAATGCTTCAAGACCATAGCAAGCAGTTTCCCGAGTTCTTTTTCTCCTGAGATTACCATTGCCAATATTTTAGTTTAATGAGAATGAAAACCTACTTAATTATTAAAAATTCTGTTGTTTTCAAATATTAAGAGTTATTAACAATGCCTTAGCTTATGTTTAGATATATGTCTTGACCTTCCCTCATGTTTTCAGTATTTACTTCTTTTCCATTATTGTTGGTCTTAGAAAATATTTTAATGGCAGCAAATATACTTTTATCCCAGAGAGCTGGGCTCTTATTTAATACATTACACTGAGTTTCATTTTAGTGAACACATCCTTTACAATGACAATCTCTTGACCAGAGTGAAAAAGCAATTCTGTGTTGTTGAGTTTCTATTTTGTATGCCTTTCAAAAACATATTCAGGCAAAAATAATAATGTATTAGGTCCTTAATATAATTAAACACATTTTAGCAGAAAATAAAGCTGAGACATTTTAAATATTTTCCTGTATATCAAATCACCTGTACAATGATAATCCTTGCTTAGGCAAACATGGAAGTCAAATTAAAGAGCCAATTTCAATAAAGGTATTGATTGTTCAAATTAGGCGAGAGAATGAGTATTTTAAAAATATATTCTCATTAGAGTTTTAAATATCTCATAGCTAGAAGCTATCACTAAAATGATGAATATTTTGAGAATTCATATGTCTACTTAATATTAACTGAAATGCCAATTTTTCCTGTGGGATTCTCCTTTCATTTCATTTTTATCCTGGTGAAAAAACCTTGATCATAATATTTAAATTCTAATACGGGATGTTTAAGTGCCCAAGACCTACCGTTGGAATGTCCCAACAGTACAATCTGGCTTGTGCTAAAATCCCCACAATGAGTGAACAGTATGTCTGCCTTGCCCTCTCCCCAGTATTGAAATTGCCAGGGCTTAGGTAATAACATTAAATTCAATACTGATTCTGCTACCTACAATGGTTTGTAGTGAAAAAGCAAAAACAAAACAAAACAAAACAAAAAACCACACACACAAAACACACACACACACACACACACACACACACACACACACACACACAAACAATGGAAACGAATCCAATTTCAAAGCATTTTGAAAACTTTAGGGTATAATTATGATCTTATTGAAAAAGTGTGGAGACCTGCTAACTATTAAAACTTCAAATTGCTGTATGAGCAGTAGATACACTCTATGCAATGTGGCATGGCTGGAATTGTTTCCACAAAGTCCGACAAAATTCCCTCACATGTTACTTATTGTGCAAATTTATATTTGACCACTGCAATCTTTTAGTGACCTGAATATTTATATGCTATCCTATAATTCTTCCATTAAGTCATATAGACATCCCTCTAAAATTTCCATTAGCTTACAAGAGTTCTCTTGAAGTAAATACTCATTACTTCTTAAAACTTCAAATCTGCCCACAAGTTTAGCTCAGTGGTTGAGCATTGACATCTGAACCAGGAAGTCCCTGTTCAGTTCCTGGTCAGGGCACATGACCAGGTTTTGGGCTTGATCCCAGATGTGGGGTGTGCAGGAGGCAGTTGATTATTGATTGTCTCTCATCATTAATGTTTCTATCTCTCTTCCTCTGGAATCAATAAAAAATATAAAGAAAACTCAAGTCTAATTTCCCTTTATTTTCAACAAAGCATGTGCACTAGACCTGTTAAATATAAAGGCTTATGGTGTTTTTGATTTAATAACATAACTTTACTAAAGATAAAATAATAAATTGTTTATTTGAACTATGCAACACCAAGCACTAAACACACACAAAAATTGCTAAGATAACATTAGTCATATTTTATTAATATTCATAATACAATTAATGAATTTTCAGTCCTTCATTTTAAAGCAGCAGCATATTATTTGGGAGGCTCATATGGGAAAAATGAGACTAGCTAATGAATAATCTGATAAATTTGTCAGTTCACTGAATTTGTCTCAAATAAAGTCATGATTGCCAATATTATTTAAAATCAGCAGGTTTCATTAATTGAAAGTTTTTCTATTATATACTTTTAGAGTATTAATAGTTTTAATTTCTTTTCTTATTTATTCATTGAAGTTCCTGAGCACAGGACAATGTATTTAAAATTGTTTTCCTTAAATGTTTGTAAACATTTTCTGGTGCCTATAATTGGAATTTTAATTTAATTTAATAAACCAGGATTAAAATCCACATCTTTATGTAATCATTTTTTTCTAGTCTTTCATTAATTTTGGGAGTGGTTATGGTTTATTTAGTCAATAGGAGGAATTCTATTGATTTTTCAATAAAAAATACCTATTGTGATATCTTCATGGGGTCACCCAGATGAAACTGGAATAAATATGTGGGTATTGGAAGACATTTATCAAATAACACTTTTATGTTTGTATTTTATGTAGGCATCATAAGAAGTCTACGTTTTTCAAATACAGGACTTTATCTTAGGTTCCTTCATGCTCATATATTTTAAGGAGTAGTCACAAATTTTACTTAGCTCTGATTCAAAATAGTTTATAAATTTGTTTCTCAAAATGTCTTGCCTAGATTCTGCTTTAGACTAAAAATCAGAAAAATCTAGTTAAAATAAAATTATTTATGTTTCTTTATGTGGAGAGCAAGATGAAGGCAATAATTTTTAAACATTTGAGATTAAAATATTGATAGTTGTATAATTTTTCTGTTGGGACATACTATTGATTGATAATTATTATTTTAGAGAAGATTTATTATCCTGCTATGGAATGGCCACACTAGTCCTAGTTTTTGCTATCACTCTAAAATGTAAGGGCTACAGGATATTTTATAAAGATTATTTTCATTGATTATATGCCTTTGCTTTTCATGAAAAAGAAAAGATAAATATGCCATTAATAACGAATATGCAAAGGCTGATTTCCAGTTGGAAATAAGTGTAATTTGATGGATTAGGAAATACTGTTGTTGTTTTTATGCCTTTAACACATTTTTTTGAAATTAAAAAGTAAACAGTATTAAGAATGTGTGATAATAATCCCATTAAAATAATTGAACTTCTAGGACTTGACATTTTAAATGTTACCATTATTCCACAAAGAAATAATAACACTGGATTATTTAAATGTGATGATCAAACTAGATATGACAGTCATTCTTGCAACTATGTTAATAATCAAGTAAAAAAGGAAAGATGAAGCATATAGAGTGCATTTGAGCATTAAGAAGACTGAAAAAAAAAACACAACTATGAACTATATATAAATGATCAGGTCATACCAGATATGGAGATTGTTCACATCATTTTAATTTTCCTGCCTCTTATAAAGATGGACAAGAAATTACAGTATAGCTGAAGAATTATTACAGAATTTTAAAAAAATTTCCTTTAGATCTTAATCATATTTAAAAACTATCCTCTCATAAAATGTCATTTTGAACTTCTTATAACACATAGCCTTTACAAAAATTTAAAAACACTAATATTTTGATAATTATTTTATATAAGAATCTTTGTAATGTAGTACACTTAAGAATTTAATAAAATTTAAAAATATAACTAAATATTCCTTATGAATGAAAACTTGAAAATTTAGATTCTCAACAAAATTGTCAAGAAATAATGTATATACTAGTATCTTCATGTATCTTAAAATAAACTGACATACCATATTAGATAACTTCCATATGAGATCAGTTATTTTTCCAAATATACATTACTTACATTATTTAAAACTGTTGTGGATTTATTTTCTCTTGGTTTTAAAGAGCACATTTCCTAAAAACACTTTCAACATGCTCTGAATATGTATTATTCACCTCGCCCTCACACAGTTTTAGAAGTTAAACTCTACATGAAAATGTTATCAAACATTTTATCATTTCATTTTTCTATATCAGGTGCATTCCTCGATAATTTGAGAAAACATGAGTTTTCAAGTGGCAATTTTTTTGTTGTTATTAACTTCTCAAGAACAAAGCTGACCAATCACAGCACTTAGATTCTGCTTTGAAACTGTATAGTACATGGTATCTTGTGAACACTCAAAACAAAATAAAATGAAAATTTTCTAGGACTACATAACTAATCATGCATTGGGCAGATGAGGCAATACAAATTTATCTCAAGTAATTCCATTTATGCCTATCAGGTTATTCCAATTGCTTGAACATGCTATTCCTATAAAATGCTTTAGTACTCATAAGGGTTATGACTTAATTTCTCCATTTTTCAAGGCATTTCTCAGGAGGCAACATGTACTGTGACAGGCTGAAAAGGTGCAATTTTAATGCAAACATGTTTACTAGTGTATTTTGCTTTATATGATGGTTGTAATTCTGAATGTTTCAGACTTTTTAAGCTTTTTATAAACAAAAACATGAACTTGAATTAAAGTTGCTTACAATTTTAAAATATTCTAATGCATTTTATTATAATTTTACTTTATATATTTGAATGAGATAAATCCTCAATTTATTAACTTTATCTTAGTGGTTTGAGATTCAGCAGATTTGTATTAGGAAAAAAATGAATACCTACAACTTACAATATTCTGAGAATTAAATAAAAATGCACTCTGCATATGGCAGAAGATAAAAAATATCAGTTTTATAATATCATTAAATGATGGGAAATCATCTGTAAAACTACTTTTTCTAATAATAGAAAAAATCCTTATCTACTTTTGTATTGAAAATCTTGCAAAATTTAATTTTAAAAGTTCAACATTTGAAATATAATTAAGTCTTAATAGAAATAAAGCGTATGCTCTGGAGAAGGAAATATAATAACAAAACTGTAACCTTTACTTCTCTCAAACATTTTTTAAAATATATTTTTATTGATTTCAGAGAGGAAGGGAGAGGGAGAGATAGAAGCATCAATGATGAGATAGAATCATTGATCAGCTGCCTCCTGCACACCCCACACTAGGGATTGAGCCTGCAACCGGGCATGCGCCCTGACTAGGAATTGAACTGTGACCTCCTGGTTCATAGGCTGATGCTCAACCACTGAGCCATGCTGGCTGGGCTCTCAAACATTTTAAGTGATATAAAAAGAGGTGTGATGAGCTTAGTTATATTCTTCCTCTTTCATGTAGGTGACAGCATTCTTATTGTTAGCAAAAATAATTTACTCTCAGTTCAAGACTAAAATCAGTATGAACATAGAATATATATATATATATATACTCCAATTTAATATTTGGAACGAATGGCATACTATAAAAATGTGGACATTTTGAAAAATCATTATTTTGAAATTTAGGTTACAATAATTTCATTAAAGAAAAATGATATAACTACCCATCTTCTTAAATATTAACAAGAAATAGTATTAATTATTGACCAAAAGCTGTAAAATTATATAAACCAATGACACCTTTTGAAAATTCTTATTTTCCTATGTCAGATCTCCTGAAACATCTAGCTAGCAAAAACAAATTCCTAAAGACAAAGATGTCATTATAACTTGAATGCTCTTTATAGTTGAAGAGGATTGTAATACTCAGTGAGTCCTTAATCAAAAGCTTACCATCTCTGTTCAAGTAGAATAACAACTTAAATCTAGTATATCTAAGCAGTTTTTTTTTTAAATAAAATGAGGAACCTATTTACTAACAATAAATTACCACATTTTACCCTAAAACATTATTCAACATACATTACTAAAAAGTCACAATTGAAGAGAAATGTCATGTATTTTATAAAACAATTTAAATCATAATGAGGAAATCACATTTAAAAAGATTGAGGCACTGTGAGTCAGAAAAATCTGTATTTCTTTGTTGCTTAATATAAAGAAGTCAATTATCTGAATCAAATAATCTTTTGATTATCAACCATTTGAACATGATTTCACTTATTTGTTGTTCTTTTATAGTGAGTTAAAGCTGATGCAAAAGGGTGTTTGTTTTTGGCATTGGCTAAATGGTGTGATTTCGGGAAAGAAAATAAATGTTGTTTTTCATAAAAGTTCTTTAATCATTCCACAGAGGTAAACATACTTAAATGCTAAATACCTGATCTTTTTGAATAAATGTAGACCTACCTTTATTTCCACAATAAGCCTCTATTTCCATGAGACAATGTTTTCACAAATGTAAGGCAAAACAGATGTTAAATTACTTAACAGAACTCATAATTTAAATAATTAAAACTAATTTGTGTTTAAAGCTATTTGCAGATTTATTAGAGAAACAAATACAAATATGCATTTCTACAGAACTGTTTTGTTTTTTTTCCAAAATGAGCTTAAAACTTGTTCCACAGTTTTTACTTGTTTATAATCTCTATGGTAACCCAAGTATTGGCTTCTGTACCACTTGTAATGAGACAATTGCCCTTCCATTGCAATTATAAAAAACTATTTAAAAAAAAAATTCGGCACATACACATTAGTTTTCCTTAAAAAAATAATCTAATCAAAATATTGAATACTTTAGATTTAAACAATATTTTATTTACAAATCTGATTTGATGTACTTTATTAATTACACAAGGTAATGCTTCAGTTTTCAAAAACAGTTTGTTTGTTTTTTATTATAGACCAGTGGAATGACATCCTAGCTAGTAATATGTACTACACTTCAATTTTTTCAAAATTAACATGACAAGTTTTCTTAAATTCACTTTAAAAAATGTTATTTAATTGGGGCACATATCTGATGAAACAAAAACATGCAGAACTCCAAAATTAATCTGTTAAAGTAATATGATACTTACCCTTTATGTAATAAGACATCTATGAACAACAGTGTATAACAATATCATGTATTTATGTTTATGAGAAACCAAGCAGGAGGCAAAATGAGTTCATCCTGTTTTCTAATCATGTGCAAATTTCATATGGCTGTTTGCATCATTTCAATAAAATGTGTACATTAAATTTATAAGACTGCATTGCACTTAAAATTATTATGGATTGCCATGCTTGTCCTGTATTTAATGAGTGATGAATTCTCCTACTAACAGAGTAACTGGTCTCAAATCATGTCTGTGGATGGAAAGAGTATTAAATTATATTTTCATCTCCTTTCAATTGCTGCCTTGGAAAACAAGAATTCCCTTCTTGAAGAAGACAGAGTAAATAAAATTTACTTAAGAACTCAGTGAGGAATTAGCATGTGAATCAAGAATACAATACATGAATTAAAAAATGTGATTATTGGTTCCTTCATTGAAATCTATTACCACCATTAAAATTTCCAAGGGAAGATAGGGCCTGTAATGTGGGGATTCCATTCATTGTTAAATTACTAAAATCTACCAATTTAATGCTTTCATACTGTTTATTTTTTCCAATAGAAAAATAAATCTCATACATTAGAAGTGGTACACAAAAAACTGGGATAAAATTTATCAGATTCTTGATAGCACCATTTACACATTCTTAAAGTAAACATTAATATGCACTTTCTTAGAAAGCGATATAAATATATAATACAGGACTTGCTAACTTCTGTTAACCATCTGAATATGATGGAATAATCTATCTCTACTGTGCAGGTAGGCTTGTGCATGGTGGTGTGGCAATATATTTTAAAAGTTTGTTACAGATGTGATGGGAAGCTGGAAGGAGTCGAATAAGCAGAAAAAAAGAGCTTAGATCTATTGTAAGCAATGAGTCGAAATGAGCCGTTACAGGTTAGAATTTATCTTTGTTTCTGATCATTCAATGAGAAAATGACTTCCACAGAAATAGATACATTTAACTGTTTCAGGAGTGGGGTGTGAGGTGAAGTAGGATTGAAAGTACTACAAGTAATAGCAATAACTGGAAGTGCAGACGAAATTGGTCTTCAGTACAAAGAGGAAGGCAGCCGTTTAAAAAGTCTAGGTGCAATGTTGTGGTGCTGAAAGAAAAGCTCCTAGT